>NC_091290.1:90976154-91279184 GCF_032444005.1 Ranitomeya imitator
ACTGTTCAGTCAGAGAGCGGCGCCGGCGCGCATTAAGCACGTCATCGCGCCCTCTGAACTGTGAACGTCACAGCAGAGGACCCGGGAGACGGAGACACACGCAGCGCTGGAACGGGGGACAGGTGAATATACTTACCCTCCTGGCGGTCCCTGATTCTCCGGTGGAGATCGCGGTGTGCGTTCAGTGTTTACGCATACCGCGATCTCCTGGGAGCGTCACTCTGTGGGTGCCAGACTGCGCCGGCGCTTGCGCTTGTGCAGTCTATAAAGGCTTCGGACAGAGTGACGCTCCCAGCGTTATATATATATATATATATATATTTGTATCTGATTGAAACCATATTAGTAACTCTATAATTAGTATTAATTAATTGGAGTGTTGAAATCATTATAAAAATATATAACATACTACACAACTACTTACCTAATATTACTCCAATTAGGACTGAAAGCTGGAAAGAATTCTCCCACTTTGCTTTTATAGCGATGGTCTAAATGCAAGACTAGCTGATAGTCATCCCTTTGCTTAATAATGATTTGCCTTTAATCTCAGGAACAATCCAGCAAATAGCTTGCCATAATAGTCAGCATGACTGACAGCCCCCTAGGTTCACTTTGTGCTCCCCGTTGCTGCGGTTTGTAATCTTGACCAGCATTGTCGTCGTCATCATCATTTTCACTTTGTAGGCTTCATCACTTCTTTGCCAACTCAATGTCCACCTCCATATCGATATGCTCCTCCTCTTCCATTGCATTCTTATCCTCCCCCTCTACTATATCCAGCTGCTTGTAATATGGAACTTGAGGGTCCCGAACAGCCACAGGATGGCGGTGAACATGTACAAGGTTCAGTTCTTCCTTAATCACGGTGCAATTTGGTGTTTTTCTCCAGAATAAATATTAATGGGTTTACGTCATTGATGCCACACTTGTCCCTTCTGACAAATGTTATCGCCTCTTCAAATGGTTTCAGCAGTTATGTGTCTCTTAACAGGTGCCAATGGCGGATTTCAAAGTAACCTACTCTCCAGTTTGGCTGCTGCATTGTATAGTCTGTAACTGCTTTGCGCTGTTCAAAGACTTCAACATATGTAGCATCCAATTCCAATCTAATGAGACATCATTAATTGTGCAATACAGTGGCAGACTGTTCGGTTTTTGTAAGGTCAGGAGTGCATGTTTCTTCACATAAGAATAATTAAAATGAGAAGACCCTTTCCTGGCATAAGCCACCAGCTTCCTCAAGCAGGTATATTTGTGAAAGAAATGTTACACTATTAAATTCAGAATGTTCACCATGAAATGAGCATGGTTTTTTTTTAACAACCGTAATGCAGATAAAATATTACTGTCTTTATCCCATGACAATTATATACCTACAATATAATGCACGACTCCAGCAAATATAATAAACGGAATTTTATTTAATCATAAAAACATAACACAATCCACAGTACAAGGGAAAACGAAAACAGATGGATAAAAGTACGAGATGACACAGGGACTTAACACAATATATATAGTTCATAATGGCCCATATTAAAATCTATCATAAATGTCAGTACTGAGAAAATATTTAAGGGAACACTAGAACATGTAGAATTCATATATATATATATATATATATATATATATATATATATATATATATATAGACTAGATTGTGGCCCGATTCTAACGCACCGGGTATTCTAGAATATGCATGTCCCCGTAGTATATGGACAATGATGATTCCAGAATTCGCGGCAGACTGTGCCAGTTGCTGATTGGTCGAGGCAACCTTTATGACATTGTCGCCATGGCAACCATTATGACATCTGAATCAGAAACATGGGATTTCTACATCCTTTATGACATCATTATGACATCATCGTCAGAGACGCGGGATGTCTACGTCCTTTATGACATCATCGTCGCTGTGCCCGTCGCTGATTGGTCGAGGCCTGGCGGCCTCGACCAATCAGAGACGCGGGATTTCCAGGATAGACAGAGAGAAAGACAGACAGACAGACAGACGGAAAAACTCTTAGACAATTATATATATAGATAGTCATTTTTGCATGTTAAAAATTAGATGATTCCAGAATTCGCGGCAGACTGTGCCCGTCGCTGATTGGTCGAGGCAACCTTTATGACATCATCGTCGCCATGGCAACCATTATGACATCTACGTCGATACTGTGCCCTTCGCTGATTGGTCAAGGCCTGGCGGCCTCGACCAATCAGAGACACGGGATTTCTACGTCGATACTGTGCCCGTCTCTGATTGGTTGAGGCCTGGCGGCCTCGACCAATCAGAGAGGCGGGATTTCCAGGACAGACAGACAGACAGAAAGACAGACAGACGGAAAAACCCTTAGACAATTATATATATAGATACCCACATCAAATAAACACCGAGATTTTATGTAACTAAAGGGCAGCATGGCTCAAAAATTAGTTATTAGTATACAGAGCTAATGTGCAAAAAATTGCAGTAAGAGATGGGTTTATATGGGTCAATAATACCATCATAATATATATATATCTAATATATAAAGCTGAATGTGTGTGTGTATGTATGTGTGTGTATGTATGTATGTATGTCCGGGATTGGCATCTGAACCGTCGCAGCTACAGCAACAAAATTTTGCACAGTCACACGTCTGGACCCCGAGAGCGTCATAGGCTATGTTGTGAGGTGAAATTTTAACCCCACGCTTTCCAATTCACCAAACAATTTTGCCCCTATCTACATAATGGGGAAAAAGTGAAAGGAAAAGTGTCGGAGGCGTCGCAGCTACAGCCACAAAATTTTGCACAGTCACACGTCTGGACCCCGAGAGCGTCATAGGCTATGTTGTGAGGTGAAATTTTAACCCCGCGCTTTCCAATTCACCAAACAATTTTGCCCCTATCTACATAATGGGGAAAAAGTGAAAGGAAAATTGTTGGAGGCAAATTGACAGCTGCCAGATGTGAACAAGGGGGACTTAAAGAATGAGAGCGATGGCGCGAAAGAGTATATACAGTACAGTTGCTAAGGTGGGGCACCGACATGGGATACTCACCACACACGGGGATATGAACACACACACAAAATGCGCCACACACTACCACGTGCTTGAACACATATACCACCCTCAGAACACATTTCACCACACATACACCAACCTCGCCACATAAAAGTCGAAACACAAAAGTCGCCGCTCAAAATTCGCCACATGCAAAACTCGCCACATGCAAAACTAGGCTCACGCAAAACTCGCCACACGTGCAAAACTCACCTCATGGAAAACTTGCCACACACACAAAACTTGCACATACTCAAAAGGCACCACACATAAAACTCGCTATCTGCAAAACTCACCATGCGCAAAACTTGCTGCACACAACTTGCTACACTAACCTGTCATATGCAACTCAACATACAAAAAGTTGCTACACGCATGTCGTTACACAAAACTCATCTCACAAAAGTCGCTACATGCATATCGCCACACGCAACTCAACACACACAACTTGACACACAAAACTCGCCCTAAAACACACACAAGTCTGGTATTATCCTTCAAAAATAAAAATCTGATTAATAAGCAGACAAACTACAAGAGCAACAAATGTACCATATAGGAAATCCGGCAGCTGTCAGTCACATGACCTGTCTATTATGTGTATGTGTGAGCTAATATATACTGCCAGGGGGGAGGGCTTCCTGTTGGCTGGGGATTTATCAGGCTGCCAATTTAGCTTACAAATACTGAGGTAAAAATACTGACCAAATAACGTGTGAACGAGGTCTAATACAGGAGGAGATGACATACAGATATATACTATGTACAGGGGAGATGACACACAGGTATATACTATATACTATATACAGGAGGAGATGACCCACAGATATATACTATATACAGGAGAGATGACACACAGATATATACTATATAGAGGAGGAGATGACATACAGGTACATACTATATACATGAGGAGATGACATACAGGTACATACTATATACAGGAGGAGATGACACACAGGTATATACTATATACAGGAGCAGATGACCTACAGGTATATACTATATACAGGAGGAGATGACATACAGGTATATACTATATATAGGAGGAGATGACATACAGGTATATACTATATACAGGGGAGATGACACACAGCAGGTATATACTATATACAGGGGAGATGACATACAGGTATATACTATATACAGGAGATGACATACAGGTGTATACTATATATAAGGGAGATGACAGACATGTATATACTGAAGTGAAAATGAGAGGTGTGAGGTGAAAATGAAAAGGTGTGAGTGCAAAATGAGAGGAGTGAGGGAAAATAGTGGAGTGATCGGAAAATGACAGATGTGTTGTCGAAATGACAAGTGTTAGGGGGAAATGAGAGGAGTGAGGGGGAAAATAAGAGGTGTGAGGGGGAAAATGAGAGGTGTGAGGGAGAAAATGAGAGACGTGAGGGGGAAATGAAAGATGTGATGGGGAAAATGAGAGGCGTGATGGGATGGGAAAATAAGAGAAGTGAGGCGCTATAACTAACCACAGATATTTACTATGCCCAGGCAACGCCGGGCTCTTCAGCTAGTCTATATATATATAATTGTCTAAGGGTTTTTCCGTCTGTCTGTCTTGGAAATCCCGCGTCTCTGATTGGTCGAGGCCACCAGGCCTCGACCAATCAGCGACGGGCACAGCATCGACATAGAAATCCCGCGTCTCTGATCAGCGACGGGCACAGCGACGATGATGTCATAAAGGACGTAGACATCCCGCGTCTCTGATTGGTCGAGGCCTGGCAATCAGCGACGGGCACAGTATCGACGTAGATGTCATAATGGTTGCCATGGCGACGATGATGTCATAAAGGTTGCCTCGACCAATCAGCGACGGGCACAGTCTGCCGCGAATTCTGGAATCATCATTGTCCATATACTACGGGGACATGCATATTCTAGAATACCCGATGCATTAGAATCGGGCCACAATCTAGTATGTATATATATATATATATATATATATATATATATATATATATATATATATATATATATACAGTTATATGAAAAAGTTTGGGCACCCCTATTAATCTTAAGCTTAATGTTTTATAAAAATTGTTTTTTTTGCAACAGCTATTTCAGATTCATATATCTAATAACTGTTGGACACAGTAATGTTTCTGCCTTGAAATGAGGTTTATTGTACTAACAGAAAATGTGCAATCTGCATTCAAACAAAATTTGACAGGTGCAGAAGTATGGGCACCCCACCAGAAAAGTGACATTAATATTTAGTAGATTCTCCTTTTGCAAAAATAACAGCCTCTAGTCGCTTCCTGTAGCTTTTAATGAGTTGCTGGATCCTGGATGAACGTATTTTTGACCATTCCTCTTTACAAAACAATTCCAGTTCAGTTACGTTTGATGGTCGCCGAGCATGGACAGCCCTCTTCAAATGATCCCACAGATGTTCAATGATATTCAGGTCTGGGGACTGGGATGGCCATTCCAGAACAGTGTAATTGTTCCTCTGCATGAATGCCTGAGTAGATTTGGAGCGGTGTTTTGGATCATTGTGTCACGCACGCGCCCAGACTGGTTGGCGCGGGCATACGGGGGTGTGGCCCCACTGGACCACAGACCAAACTTCCCTGGAAGGGGCGTAACTAAGTAGCTTCCTAGGTGTTCGCTGGAGCCTCTGATGGTGAGGTCAGACTTGTGCAATAGGAAGCTACCAGGTGCCACTCCAGGGTGATGTCTGGCTGTGGCTGCTGATCCCACTAAGGAACGGAGCGGGCACGGCTGGCACTCTGGCTGACAGGCGGGCACGGCTGGGACACAGGCAGGCAGACGGGTACAACAGAGACACTGGCGGGCAGGCGGACACGGCTGGCTCTCTGGTAGGCAGGCGGGTACGGCTGGAACATGGGAAGAACCGGTAGAGACCGGTCTGCAGGCAGGTATGTGAAACAGGTTGGAACCTGTTCAGACAGGAGGACTAAGTAACAAGAAGAAGGTGAAACTAAGAGAAGAGAAGGAGAAGGCGGAGCCAAGGGCGGAGATGCTGGAGGTGGAGCCAAGAGCGGAGACGCTGGAGGCGGAGCCAAGAGTGGAGATGCTGGAGGCGGAGCCAAGAGCAGAGATGCTGGAGGCAGAGCCAAGAGCGGAGACGCTGGAGGCAGAGCCAAGAGCGGAGACGCTGGAGGCGGAGCCAAGAGCGGAGACGCTGGAGGCGGAGCCAAGAGCGGAGACGCTGGAGGCGGAGCCAAGAGCAGAGACGGAGCCAAGTGCAGAAACACAGGAGGCGGAGCCAGATAGAACCGCAAAGAGCGGAGCCAGATAGAACCGCAAAGAGCGGAGCCACAGAGCAAAGCCAGAGAGTGCGAAGCAAGGTCTGAGTGCAGAGCCGCAAGAGTGCGGAGTGTAAGCAGACTGAGAACACAAGGAAAGACAAAGCAGGGAAGGAAGCCACAGACAAGGAGACCGAGAAAAGACAAAGTACAGACAAGGCAATGGAACAAGACACAGGGACAAAGACACAGGGACCAGGATATTCTGCCTCCTGGAGGGCGGACTACAAGATCAAGGCAATAGCACAGAGAAAAGCCTCCAGAGAGGGAGTAACTCAGAGCAAGGCCAGGCAAACTCAACAGCTAAACACTAACTGAGCTAACACATTGCACAGGCCCAGACCACAGGGTGGAGCTGCACTATATACAGGAGGCGTCTTGATAATTGGTCAGGAACTGATTAGACAGATGCACCTGATTCCTATAAGAACCAGAGAGTTCAGGCGCCGGCCCCCTATACACATAGCCATGAAGCATGCACAGAGCAGAGACACAGAATATGGAGCTGGCATGAAACAAACCACATCATGGCCTGGAGCAGTGGGTAAGATTGTGTGAGAGATGTGAGGCCATGCTGTGATGCCAGCAGAGTTGTTACACATTGTCTTGCTGAAAGATCCATCCCCTGCGTAACTTCAACTTTGTCACTGATTCATGAACATTATTGTCAATAATCTGCTGATACTGAGAGGAATCCATGCGTCCCTCAACTTTAACAAGATTCCCGGTACCGGCATTGGCCACACAGCCCCAAAGCATGATGGAACCTCCACCAAATTTTACTGTGGGTAGCAAGTGTTTTTCTTGGAATGCTGTGGTTTTTGGCCGCCATGCATAATGCCTTGTTGTATGACCAAACAACTCAATCTTGCTTTCATCAGTCCACATGACCTTCTTCCAAAAAGAAAAAGAAATTGGCTTCTCCAAATGTGCTTTTGCATACCTCAGCCGACTCTGTTTGTGGCGTGCTTGCAGAAACGGCTTCTTTTGCATCACTCTTCCATACAGCTTCTCCTTGTGCAAAGTGTGTTGTATAGTTGACCGATGCACAGTGACACCATCTGCAGCAAGTTGATGCTGCAGCTCTCTGGAGGTGATCTGAGGATTGTCCTTGACTGATCTCACCATTCTTCTTCTCAGCCTTTCTGATGTTTTTTTTTGCCTGCCACTTCTGGCCTTAACAAGAACTGTACCTGTGTTCTTCCATTTCCTTACTATGTTCCTCACAGTGGAAATTGACAGGTTAAATCTCTGAAACAGCTTTTTGTATCCTTCCCCTGAACAACTACAGTCATGGCCAAAAGTATTAACACCCCTGCAATTCTGAAAAAAACACAATTCCCATATATAAACATGGAAAAAATAAGGCAAAACGAAGAAAGTAAAATATAATATTTTATTACATCAAACAAACAGTAATAATCTTATAAACATGACCACAATAACTATAAAAAACAAGCAAATCTCCATAAAAACAATGGAGGCGGCTACAGAGCGATAATAAATAAACACCAAAAATGTCTAAACACGGTTTTACTCATAAAGCTGAAAAAAATATGTGTGTATATCTAGTGCCAAATAATAATGAATGCACGGAAAAGGTGCCGAAAGGCAGGCTACCATTGATGAAAAAAAAGTATATAATGGGACAGAAAATATACGGAGCCACTCATACAGAGACCATTGGTAAGGTGCAAAAGTGCTAAAGACACATAGCCATATGAAGGCTAAATGGCCACCAAAACATAAGGCTCCCTGTGTATACTCCTACAAAAATCAGCCCCACAGGAAACTGCTGTGCAAACATTAATGCTATGAAGACACTAACAAAGCATAAAATAAAGCATAAAAAAACCAAATGACACTTACATAATAAGGCTCTATATACCGCCACGGGCGGTACATCGCCCTGTAGCCGCCTCCATTGTTTTTATGGAGATTCTGCTTGTTTTTTATAGTTATTGTGGTCATGTTCATAAGATTATTACTGTTTGTTTGATGTAATAAAATATTATATTTTACTTTCTTCGTTTTGCCTTATTTTTTCCATGTTTATATATGGGAATTGTGTTTTTTTCATATTTTTTTTTTATTATTGGATTAAAAGGGATACGTGTTATACACCCCTGCAATTCTGTCAGATAATACTCAGTTTCTTCCTGAAAATGATTGCAATCACAAATTCTTTGTTATTATTATCTTCATTTAATTTGTCTTAAATTAAAAAAACACAAAAAGAATTGTCCTAAAGCCAAATTGGATATAATTCCACACCAAACATAAAAAAGGGGGTGGACAAAAGTATTGGCACCCTTCGAAAAATCATGTGATGCTTCCCTAATTTGTGTAATTAACAGCACCTGTAACTTACCTGTGGCACCTAACAGGTGTTAGCAATAACTAAATCACACTTGCAGCCAGTTGACTGGATTAAAGTTGACTCAACCTCTGTCCTGTGTCCTTGTGTGTACCCCATTGAGCATGGAGAAAAGAAAGAAGACCAAAGAACTGTCTGAGGACTTGAGAAACCAAATTGTGAGGAAGCATGAGCAATCTCAAGGCTACAAGTCCATCTCAAAAGACCTGAATGTTCCTGTGCCTACCGTGCGCAGTGTCATCAAGAAGTTTAAAGTCCATGGCACTGTGTCTAACCTCCCTAGATGTGGACGGAAAAGAAAAATTGACAAGAGATTTCAATGCAAGATTGTGCGGATGTTGGATAAAGAACCTCGACTAACATCCAAACAAGTTCAAGCTGCCCTGCAATCCGAGGGTACAAAGTGTCAACCCGTACTATCCGTCGGCGTCTGAATGAAAAGGAACTGTATGGTAGGAGACCCAGGAAGACCCCACTTCTTACTCCGAGACATAAAAAAGCCAGGCTGGAGTTTGCCAAAACTTACCTGAAAAAGCCCAAAACATTTTGGAAGAATGTTCTCTGGTCAGATGAGGCAAAAGTAGAGCTTTTGGGGCAAAGGCATCAACATAGAGTTTACAGGAGAAAAAAGAGGCATTCAAAGAAAAGAACACGGTCCCTACAGTCAAACATGGCGGAGGTACCCTGATGTTTTGGGGTTGCTTTGCTGCCTCTGGCACTGGACTGCTTGACCGTGTGCATGGCATTATGAAGTCTGAAGACTACCAAAAAATTTTGCTTCATAATGTAGGGCCCAGTGTGAGAAAGCTGGGTCTCCCTCAGAGGTCATGGGTCTTCCAGCAGGACAATGACCCAAAACACACTTCAAAAAGCACTAGAAAATGGTTTGAGAGAAAGCACTGGAGACTTCTAAGGTGGCCAGCAATGAGTCCAGACCTGAATCCCATAGAACACCTGTGGAGAGATCTAAAAATGGCAGTTTGGAGAAGGCACCCTTCAAATATCAGGGACCTGGAGCAGTTTGCTAAAGAAGAACGGTCTAAAATTCCAACAGCGCATTGTAAGAAACTCATTGATGGTTACCGGAAGTGGTTGGTCACAGTTATTTTGGCTAAAGGCTGTGCAACCAAGTATTAGGCTGAGGGGGTTTCAATACTTTTGTCTGGCCCATTTTTGAAGTTTTTTGTGAAACGATCAATGTTTTGCTTTTTCCTTCATTCTCCTTTGTGTTTTTTCATTTAGGACAAATTAAATGAAGATAATAATACCAAATAATTTGTGTTTGCAATCATTTTCAGAAAGAAAATGAGTATTATCTGACAGAATTGCAGGGGTGTCAATACTTTTGGCCATGGCTGTATATATATATATATGTTAGGAGTAAGACCCATGAACAAAAAGTGTCATGGTGCAATAAAGTGCCAAAAAAGCTTATAAGATTATAGTATGCATACTCATGCCCAATATAGTTATGAGCCAGCAAATAGGATGTATCACCATATCAAAGAATACAAGTAAGGTATAATGTTAATGAGATACCCTAATATGCCCATATATGTCTATATCTCTCACTAATAAGCATAGATCCTAAGGAGACAAAGTGTCATAATGTCAAAAAGAGAGATGAAGTCCAGTGGGATACTAACCATAGAAAGAGCCCCGTGGCAGCCCACACCTGCCCGACACGCGTTTCGCCTGAGCTTTGACGAGTTTCTTCACATAAGAATAATTGAAATGAGAAGACCCTTACCTGGCATAAGCCACCAGCTTCCTCAAGCATTTATATTTGTGAAAGAAATGTTAAACTATTAAATTCAGAACTATGAAATGAGCATGTTTTTTTTAAACAACCATAATGCAGAGAAAATATTACTGTCTTTATCTCTCATGACAATTTTCAGCTGCAGTGTAAGGGAGCTATCTAGAGTGAAATTTGCCACTTTATGCACAGCAACAACTCATTTGCGGCTTTGTCCCGAATGCCTTCAAGCTATAAACCTGCTTATCTGTACTTTACTTTGCTTGGTGTGAGGAATCAATTCTGTGCCCTTTTTGTTAGTAGGTCTGTTGATTATAACCTAGAAGAGATGTAGGTGACCAATAACTACCATCTGACAGTGGAAACATGTATCTTCCAATTGAGATGCCTTCATAATCTGTTCCAGTTGCATTGATGCATCGTCTCTCAAAACAATAGGCCATGAGATTCATATATAATCCCTGCCCAAAGTGGTTGCTACAAGTGTTTATGGTGCAGTTCAGATTGGAGCTCAAGATAAGTCAAACAAATGGTCCATGTTCTGCACATAAGAGCATAGAGTGAGTACCCCTAGGTATGATAAATAATGGCAACTGGTTATCTTACAGCGAGGCTGGCTGCATGCCATCATATCTCAAAAGGTAGCCGATTCCGTTAGGTAAGAGCGACTGTTCCACCAGCAACCTGACTAAGCGAGGGCTTAGTTTGGCCTACTAGTAGATGACTAGTTAGTAGCATATGCATGTTAAATCAACTCTCAATAAGTGATGGATATCTGATTATGCAACAGAGAAGGAGGAGTTCTTGAATTACGACAAGCAGTAGTGGTGGATGTCGATCATGGTGGTGATGTGTAAATCTAGAAGTAGGAAACCGATCGCACAATAGGGTGATACCCTATGTAGGGAGAGTAGGAGAGTGCTGGTTATGCTCACCTTATGGAATTGTGACAGGCACAACTCCTATGTAGGCATGAAGAAAAATAGCTCTGTGGTTGGTGGATGAATCCTCCAGGAGATATTGGATCCAGTTGGATGAACACGTAAGTGGGCTGCGCTGCTGGAGTGAATCAATTTTTCAGAAATGATGAGGAAAAGGCTTTTTATTCACAACTTGTTTCAACACCATCTAGGATCTTTTTCAAGTGAAAAAAAACACATTTGTAAAACATGTCGACAGTGGGTTTTTAAAGACCCAAATTTAATGCCAGTTACATTGGAATCACACACAGGAACACATAAACAAATAGGGAAATTAGGAAGGAGAAGTTCAACTGGTTAAAGTTAGAGCGAAAAAACCCAAAACATACTTATTGATAACATGTAAACACATAAGGACAAATTATTGTAATGTGGGATAAGAACCCAGAATGCACCAGTGAAGAGAAACAACATTTAACATTTAGAGGAGCTACTTAGGCAGATGAAAGAAAGAATACGAATGAAAAAGGTCGAAACTGTACATATAAATCATAACTCTTAACCCCTTTCTATCATTGGACGTACTATTCCGTCCATGTGGGGTGGGCCTTACTTCCCAAGGACGGAATAGTACGTCCAGCGCGATCGGCCGCGCTCACGGGGGGAGCGCGGCCGGGTGTCAGCTGCCTATCGCAGCTGACATCCGGCGCTATGTGCCAGGAGCGGTCACGGACTGCCCCCGACACATTAACCACCGGCACACCGCGATTAAACATGATCGCGGTGTGTCGGCGGTACAGGGAAGCATCGCGCAGGGAGGGGGCTCCCTGCAGACTTCCCTGAGACCCCCCACTGCAACGCGATGTGATCGCGTTGCTGCGAGGGTCTCTTACCTTCTCCTCCTCCTTGCAGGCCCGGATCCAAGATGGCCGCGGCATCCGGGTCCTGCAGGGAGGGAGGTGGCTTCACAGCGCCTGCTCAGAGCAGGCACTGTGAAGCCTGGAGCTGTGCGTGTCTGATCGCTAATCTGACACCGTGCACAGCAAAGTGTCAGATCAGCGATCTTACACTATAACATGATGCCCCCCCCAGGGCAATCTTATAGTGCAAAAAAAATATTCCAATGTGTAAAAAAAAAAAAATTCCCCAAAAAAATTCCCCCAAAAATATTGTTCCTATAAATACATTTCTTTATCTAAATAAAAAAAAAAAAACAATAAAAGTACACATATTTAGTATCGCCGCATCCGTAACGACCCCACCTATAAAACTATATCACTAGTTATCCCCTTCAGTGAACACTGTAAAAAAAAAAGAGGCAAAAAACAACGCTTTATTCTCATACTGCCAAACAAAATGTGGAATAACACGCGATCAAAAAGACGGATATAAATAACCATGGTACCGCTGAAAACGTCATCTTGTCCCGCAAAAAACGAGCCACCATACAGCATCATCAGCAAAAAAATAAAAAAGTTATAGTCCTCAGAATAAAGCGATGCAAAAATGATTGTTTTTTCTATAAAAGTTTTTTTCGTATAAAAGCTCCAAAACATAAAAAAAAGGATATAAGTGAGGTATCGCTGTAATCGTACTGACCCGTAGAATAAAACTGCTTTATCAATTTTACCAAACGCGGAACGGTATAAACGCTTCCCCCAAAAGAAATTCATGAATAGCTGGTTTTTGGTCATTCTGCCTCACATAAATCGGAATAAAAAGCGATCAAAAAATCTCACGTGCCCAAACATGTTACCAATAAAAACAACAACTCGTCCCGCAAAAAACAAGACCTCACATGACTCTGTGGACTCAAATATGGAAAAATTATAGCTCTCAAAATGTGGTAACACAAAAAATATTTTTTGCAATAAAAAGCGTCTTTCAGTGTGTGACAGCTGCCAATCATAAAAATCTGCAAAAAAAACGCTATAAAAGTAAATCAAACCCCCCCTTCAGAACCCCCTTAGTTAAGGAAAAATTAAAAAAATGTATTTACATTTTCCCATTAGGGCTAGGGTTAGGGCTAGGGTTAGGGCTAGGGTTAAGGTTACGGTTGGGGCTACAGTTAGGGTTGGGGCTAAGGTTAGGGTTTGGATTACATTTACGGTTGGGAATAGGGTTGGGATTAGGGTTAGGGGTGTGTCAGGGTTAGAGGTGTGGTTAGGGTTACCATTGGGATTAGGTTTAGGGGTGTGTTTGGATTAGGGTTTCAGTTATAATTGGGGGGTTTCCACTGTTTAGGCACATCAGGGGCTCTCCAAACATGACATGGCGTCCGATCTCAATTCCAGCCAATTCTGCGTTGAAAAAGTAAAACAATACTCCTTCCCTTCCGAGCTCTCCCGTGTGCCTAAACAGGGGTTTACCCAAACATATGGGGTATCAGCGTACACAGGACAAATTGGACAACAACTTTTGTGGTCCAATTTCTCCTGTTATCCTTGGGAAAATACAAAACTGGGGGCTAAAAAATAATTTTTGTGGGAAAAAAAAAATTTTGTATTTGCACGGCTCTGCATTATAAACTGTGGTGAAACACTTGGGGGCTCAAAGTTCTCACAACACATCTAGATAAGTTCCTTGGTGGGTCTAGTTTCCAATGTGGGGTCACTTGTGGGGGGTTTCTACTGTTTAGGTACATTAGGGGGCTCTGCAAACGCAATGTGACGCTTGCAGACCATTCCATCTAAGTCTGCATTCAAAATGGAGCTCCTTCCCTTCCGAGCCCTCGCATGCGCCCAAACGGTGGTTCCCCCCTCACATATGGGGTATCAGCGTACTCGGGACAAATTGGACAACAAATTTTGGGGTCCAATTTCTCCTGTTAACCTCGGGAAAATACAAAACTGGGGGCTAAAAAAGAATTTTTGTGTTTAAAACATTTTTGTTTTATTTTTACGGCTCTGCATTATAAACTTCTGTGAAGCACTTGGTGGGTCAAAGTGCTCACCACACCTCTAGATAAGTTCCTTAGGGGGTCTACTTTCCAAAATGGTGTCACTTGTGGGGGTTTTAATGTTTAGGCACATCAGGGGCTCTCCAAATGCAACATGGCGTCCCATCTCAATTCCTGTCAATTTTGCATTGAAAAGTCAATCGACGCTCCTTCCCTTCCGAGCTCTCCTATGTGGGAGAAACAGTGGTTGACCCCCACATATGGGGTATCAGCGTACTCAGGACAAATTGTACAACAACGATTGGGGTCCATTTTCTCCTGTTACCCTTGGTAAAATAAAACAAATTGGAGCTGAAGTAAATTTTTTGTGAAAAAAAGTTAAATGTTCATTTTTATTTAATCCCTTTACCCCCAAGGGTGGTTTATCAATAGATATATATGACAAAAAACCATGGTAAAGTTTTAGTAATTCACAAATTTGTAACCATGCGTTAAATAGGATTATTGTGGCCTATCATTAACTACAACATAGATCCAGAAAACAAAAGATGATCAAAAGGCAATAATATCAATACAAAAGCCATAATTTTATTAATACAACTTCATTTAAAAACATACTGCCAATCCTTAGGGGAATGGAACAACCGACATATATCACACCATCACCAGTGTTGACGCACAGCGCCCTGTGACAAACAGCATCCTTCTATCTAGGGTGTTATTACAGGGCAATATTAGAACAAAACACCATGGCATATTATAATTATAGACACAAATTTTTGTCCTATATGCCACCACTCTTGCTAATAGCAACACATAACCCCCATTAAGCCCATATGAGGCCTATATGTAATGGGATATTATAATTACCCTCAGTGAGTAGCGTCTGAGTTGCTGTCGCCACCTTTTTCAAGGGGCTTATTGACTGCAGCGATCCCTGTCATTGGATTGGCAGTATGTTTTTAAATGAAGTTGTATTAATAAAATTATGGCTTTTATATTGATATTATTGCCTTTTGATCATCTTTTGTTTTCTGGATCTATGTTGTAGTTGATGATAGGGCACAATAATCCTATTTAATGCATGGTTACAAATTTGGTTACAGAGGAGCCGCCAAGGTAGAGGAGGCAAAGGTGATATGAAAAAGGAAATATACATATTTAAAGAATGAAAAAGGACAATATCCTCAGAAATAAGAATACAGATATTAAATGGAAAATGTTTAAGAACATCCTAAATAGGCACTGTAAGCGGTTTATACCTTGTGGGAATAAAAGGACTAGAAATAGGAAAAACCCAATGTGGCTAAACAAAGAAGTAAGACAGGCAATTAACAGTAAAAAGAAAGCATTTGCACTACTAAAGCAGGATGGCACCATTGAAGCTCTAAAAAACTATAGGGAGAAAAATACTTTATCTAAAAAACTAATTAAAGCTGCCAAAAAGGAAACAGAGAAGCACATTGCTAAGGAGAGTAAAACTAACCCCAAACTGTTCTTCAACTATATCAATAGTAAAATAATAAAAACTGAAAATGTAGGCCCCTTAAAAAATAGTGAGGAAAGAATGGTTGTAGATGACGAGGAAAAAGCTAACATATTAAACACCTTCTCCACGGTATTCACGGCGGAAAATGAAATGCTAGGTGAAATCCCAAGAAACAATGAAAACCCTATATTAAGGGTCACCAATCTAACCCAAGAAGAGGTGCGAAACCGGCTAAATAAGATTAAAATAGATAAATCTCCGGGTCCGGATGGCATACATCCACGAGTACTAAGAGAACTAAGTAATGTAATAGATAAACCATTATTTCTTATTTTTAGGGACTCTATAGCGACGGGGTCTGTTCCGCAGGACTGGCACATAGCAAATGTGGTGCCAATATTCAAAAAGGGCTCTAAAAGTGAACCTGGAAATTATAGGCCAGTAGGTCTAACCTCTGTTGTTAGTAAAATATTTGAAGGGTTTCTGAGGGATGTTATTCTGGATTATCTCAATGAGAATAACTGTTTAACTCCATATCAGCATGGGTTTATGAGAAATCGCTCCTGTCAAACCAATCTAATCAGTTTTTATGAAGAGGTAAGCTATAGGCTGGACCACGGTGAGTCATTGGACATGGTATATCTCGATTTTTCCAAAGCGTTTGATACCGTGCCGCACAAGAGGTTGGTACACAAAATGAGAATGCTTGGTCTGGGGGAAAATGTGTGTAAATGGGTTAGTAACTGGCTTAGTGATAGAAAGCAGAGGGTGGTTATAAATGGTATAGTCTCTAACTGGGTCGCTGTGACCAGTGGGGTACCGCAGGGGTCGGTATTGGGACCTGTTCTCTTCAACATATTCATTAATGATCTGGTAGAAGGTTTACACATTAAAATATCGATATTTGCAGATGATACAAAACTATGTAAAGCAGTTAATACAAGAGAAGATAGTATTCTGCTACAGATGGATCTGGATAAGTTGGAAACTTGGGCTGAAAGGTGGCAGATGAGGTTTAACAATGATAAATGTAAGGTTATACACATGGGAAGAAGGAATCAATATCACCATTACACACTGAACGGGAAACCACTGGGTAAATCTGACAGGGAGAAGGACTTGGGGATCCTAGTTAATGATAAACTTACCTGGAGCAGCCAGTGCCAGGCAGCAGCTGCCAAGGCAAACAGGATCATGGGGTGCATTAAAAGAGGTCTGGATACACATGATGAGAGCATTATACTGCCTCTGTACAAATTCCTAGTTAGACCGCACATGGAGTACTGTGTCCAGTTTTGGGCACCGGTGCTCAGGAAGGATATAATGGAACTAGAGAGAGTACAAAGGAGGGCAACAAAATTAATAAAGGGGATGGGAGAACTACAATACCTAGATAGATTAGCGAAATTAGGATTATTTAGTCTAGAAAAAAGACGACTGAGGGGCGATCTAATAACCATGTATAAGTATATAAGGGGACAATACAAATATCTCGCTGAGGATTTGTTTATACCAATGAAGGTGACGGGCACAAGGGGGCACTCTTTGCGTCTGGAGGAGAGAAGGTTTTTCCACCAACATAGAAGAGGATTCTTTACTGTTAGGGCAGTGAGAATCTGGAATTGCTTGCCTGAGGAGGTGGTGATGACGAACTCAGTCAAGGGGTTCAAGAGAGGCCTGGATGTCTTCCTGGAGCAGAACAATATTGTATCATACAATTATTAGGTTCTGTAGAAGGACATAAATCTGGGGATTTATTATGATGGAATATAGGCTGAACTGGATGGACAAATGTCTTTTTTCGGCCTTACTAACTATTTTACTATGTTACTATGACAAAAAGTGTTGAAGAGAAAGGAGGGAAATGAATAGAGTTTGGTGAGCAGAAGAAACATAATATAAACTCACGATGAGCCACTGAATAGGACCCAGAAAGAGAACATTTATCGGAACAGCAATTAGAGGAGATGAATACAAAATTGAAAAGGAGGAGATGAAAATTGGAAAACAAGGGATGGGTGGAGAATTGCAAGTGAAATAGTGTGAGAAAGACTCAAGAAAAGATCTTCAGGACTCAGCTGAAGGTGCAGTGACATGAGTTTACATGCAATACGAATGCAATAAATATTGGCCTGAGATGAGGTTTACCGCAGTGAGTCGTGAAAAATGAATAGATTTTTCATTTAGAGAGGAAGTCAACGAATGGAAAATTATAAGACTAGAAATATGGAAGGGCGAAAAAATGAACTAAGAGGTAAGGTTACTGTATTATTGTGACTCGGGATGGGAGAATTATATGAAGAAAATGTAAGTTTATAACTCTTCCAATAATTAAATGCACGGTAAGGTGTAGTGAGGAATGGAAAGTAACTAAAAGAGAATTACACAATTCTCAGAGTGAATTTCTTTCTTTTTTTCTAGTTTTGCCAGTGGATGAGATATATTAGGGAAAGGTGGTCTGTTTTGCACAGGTATATACATATGAAACAAAAAAAGAGGGTTAAAAGGGACAAAAACTGGGATTATAGTTTGCATAAATACAAAATCATGACCAAAAGCAATAAAACAATAAGCAATAAATATTTTTAAATCCCAAAAATTAAAAGAGGAACTCTCGGGAATATATCAATTGGATGCAAGACCATTTGCGTATTGATTATTTGCCATAAGACATATTCTGATATATAGAATTAAAAATGGTGATATTAGTACAAACATATAATAATAACAATCAGAAGGGTATTAAAATACATAAGAAAGATGACATATCATAAGAAGTAAATGTACAGAGATAAAATATTGTGTGTACATAAATAGAATAAAATAAATAAATAAAAATCTCAGTAATTTCGAGTCCATAGAGTTTAAAAGGATCCTATCAGCAGGATTGTGCACAGTAACCTATAGTGTCAGGTTGGCGCCGTTATACTGATACCTGGGTGATGAAATCCTTCTTGTGGTTGTTGTTTAACCCCTTCCCGACCTCCACCGTACTATTAAAGCGGAGGTTGGGTCCCCTGCTTTGATGTGGGCTGAGCTCACCTCAAAGCTGGGACATGTCAGCTGTTTTGAACTGCTGACATGTGCCCGCAATAGCGACTGGTGAAATCGTGATTCTCCCACCGCTATTAACTAGTTAAATGCCGCTGTCAAGCGCATTTAACCGGCGCTTCCGGCCGCGTGGCCGGAAATGATCGCATCGCCGGAAATGATCGCATCGCCGACTCCCGTCACATGATCGGGGTTCGGTGATGCGTCAGGATGGTAACCATAGAGGTCCTTGAGACCTCTATGGTTACTGATGCCGGCCTGCTCACAGGCCCCCTGTGGTTGGCGCTCATAGCAAGCCTGCATTTCACCTACATAGCAGCGATCTGATGATCGCTGCTATGTAGCAGAGCTGATCGAGTTGTGCCAGCTTCTAGCCTCCCGTGGAGGCCATTGAAGCATGGCAAAAGTTTTAAAAAAAAGTTAAAAAAAGTTAAAAAAATATAAAAGTTTAAATCACCCCCCTTTCGCCCCTTTCAAAATAAAACAATAAAAAAAATCAAACCTACACATATTTGGTATCATATAATTCACAAAAAATGCCCCAGAGTCAATATATCTCTACACTTGGGAGATAAAGACCACCAATAAATACATATAAATCACATCTTTGGAGATTAGAATAAAGGTAATCCCAAACAAGGTCGTACTTTTGTAATAAAACAGATTTTATTTATAACAATTAAAATTACTCATAATAACAAAAAGGTGCTAGAACCAAAAAAGAGGGACATAACAGCCATAGAGAGACATCCACTATATTGCTAAAGCACAACCAAACAAAGTGACTTTCCATGTGCCCTATATACCTTACCAGGCTAAGATGTTACTGAGGGGAACAAAAGGTGGATTTACTTAATGCTAATATCCATCATAGAAGTGGCACAGCAATGCCTAATTTCTAACACCCTGTGGTGCGAATCTCCCCCCACTACTAATGCCAAGCCACTAATAAAGGTAATTATGGTAAATACAAGTATTACCTATGGTGCGCTGTGTGGAGTCTCCTCGGCGTCCCTCTGCCTCAATTTGTTATTATGAGTAATTTTAATTGTTATAAATAAAATCTGTTTTATTACAAAAGTACCACCTTGTTTGGGATTACCTTTATTCTAATCTCCAAAGATGTGATACATATTTGGTATCTCTGCATTCAGAATCACCCGATCTATCAATAAAGAAAAAAGGATTAACCTGATCGCTAAACGGCGTAGCGAGAAAGAAATTCGAAACGCCAGAATTACGTTTTTTTGGTCGCCGCAACATTTCATTAAAATGTAATAATGGACGATCAAAAGAACGTATCTGCACAAAAGTGGCATCATTAAAAACGCCAGCTCGGCACACAAAAAATAAGCCCTCACCTGACCCCAGATCATGAAAAATGGAGATGCTACGGGTGACGGAAAATTGTGCAATTTTTTTTTTAAGCAAAGTTTGGATTTTTTTTTTACCACTTAGATAAAACGTAACCTAGACATGTTTGGTGTCTCTGAACTCGTAATGACCTGGAGAATCAAAATGGCGGTCAGTTTTAGCATTTAGTGAATCTAGCAAAAAAGCCAAACAATAAACCCGCACTTGGAATTTTTTTCCCGTTTTCTTCTCCACGACATGCTAAAACTAATTATGTCGTTGAAAAGTGCAACTTGTCCCGCAAAAAACAAGCTCTCACATGGCCATATTGACAGAAAATTAAAAAAGTTATGGCTCTGGGAAGGAGGGGAGTGAAAAAAACGAGAACGCAAAAACCGAGAAGGGCAAGGTCACGAAGGGGTTAATCTTTATTTTCAGTTTTGAGTTAATCCTATATTTGTGCTCCGGGGGGGCCTGTGGGGGGGTCTGCATTTAGTGCTTTGATTAGGTATTCATCATGCAGACTGCTGACAGGTCACTGATCCCTCACTGATTAGCTGCTACTGCGCAGGCGCCGGCGGCGCCATTTTGCTAGAGAGAAAAAATCCTCCTCCAAGATGGTGCTGCCAGCGCCCTCGCAGTAGCACCTATCGGCAATTGCCAATAGCTGCTATTGCACAGGCGCCAGTGGTGCCATCTTGGAGGAGGAAATTTTCTTTCTTCTCTAGCAAGATGGGCGCCTCTGGTACTTGCACAATAGCAGCTATTGCCAATCTCCAATAGATGCTACTGCGAGGGTGCTGGCAGCACCATCTTGGAGGAGGAATTATTTTTTCTTCTAGCAAGATGGGTGCCACCTGTTGTGAATTCTGTGGTCGAGCTCTCTCCTGTGGTCACAAGTGGTACTTCGGCTGATTCTGTCTATGAGCTTCCGTTGGTGGATGTGAGTGGTACTGCAGCTTCTGAGTTTCCTTCCTCAGGTGATGAGGTTAAGTCGTTAGGTGCTGCTCTATTTAACTCCACCTAGTGCTTTGATCCTGGCCTCCAGTCAATGTTCTAGTGTGGATCTTGCTCTCTCCTGGATCGTTCCTGTGGCCTGTCTTTCCTGCATAAGCTAAGTTTTGCTGGTGTTACTTTTGTTGCTATATTTTCTGTCCAGCTTGCGATATTGGTTTTTCTTGCTTGCTGGAAGCTCTGGGACGCAGAGGGGGTACCTCCGTACCGTTAGTCGGTGCGGAGGGTCTTTTTGCACCCTCTGCGTGGTTGTTTGTAGGGTTTTGTGTTGACCGCAAAGCAATCTTTCCTATCTTCGGTCTGTTCAGTCAGTCGGGCCTCACTTTGCTAAAATCTATTTCATCTCTGTGTTTGTACTTTCATCTCAACTCACAGTCATTATATGTGGGGGGCTGCCTTTTCCTTTGGGGAATTTCTCTGAGGCAAGGTAGGCTTATTTTTCTCTCTTAGGGCTAGCTAGTTTCTCAGGCTGTGCTCGAGGCGCCTAGGCCTGGACAGGAGCGCTCCACGGCTACCTCTAGTGTGGTATGATAGGATTAGGGATTGCGGTCAGCAGAGTTCCCACGTCTCAGAGCTCGTCCTTGTTATTGGTAACTGTCAGGTCACCTTGTGTGCTCTTAACCACTAGACCCATTGTGGTTCTGAATTACCTGTTCATAACAGTACTGGAGGCCAAAAGTACTAATGCTTCTCAATAGAGGGAAAAAAGAAGTTCTGAGACCATTTTTTTTTCTTTGCACTGTGTTTTGCCTTTTTTTTCCCCTAGACATTTGGGTGGTTCAGGACACAGGTGTAGTGATGGACATTAAAGGTCTGTCTTCATGTGTGGATCATCTCACTGCAAGAGTACAAAATGTTCAAGACTTTGTGGCTCAGAATTCTATGTTAGAACCAAGAATTCCTATTCTTGATTTGTTTTCTGGAGATAGAGCTAAATTTCTGAGTTTCAAAAATAATTGTAAACTGTTTCTGGCTTTGAAACCTCGCTCCTCTGGTGACCCAGTTCAACAAGTTAAGATCATTATTTCTTTATTACGTGGCGACCCTCAAGACTGGGCATTTTCCCTTGCGCCAGGAGATCCTGCATTATGTAATATTGATGCGTTTTTTCTGGCGCTCGGATTGCTGTATGAAGAACCTAATTCAGTGGATCAGGCAGAGAAAAATTTGCTGGCTCTGTGTCAGGGTCAGGATGAGGTAGAGGTATATTGTCTGAGGTTTAGGAAGTGGTCTGTGCTCACTCAGTGGAATGAATGTGCGCTGGCAGCGATTTTCAGAAAGGGTCTCTCTGAAGCCCTTAAAGATGTCATGGTGGGATTTCCTATGCCTGCTGGTTTGAATGAGTCTATGTCTTTGGCCATTCAGATCGGTCGACGCTTGCATGAGCGTAAATCTGTGCACCATTTGGCGGTATTATCCGAGCATAAACCTGAGCCTATGCAGTGCGATGGGACTTTGGCCAGAGCTGAACGGCAAGAACGCAGACGTCAGAATGGGCTGTGTTTCTGCTGTGGTGATTCCACTCATGCTATCTCCGATTGTCCTAAGCGCACTAAGCGGTTCGCTAGGTCTGCCACCATTGGTACGGTACAGTCAAAATTTCTTTTGTCCGTTACTTTGATCTGCTCTTTGTCATCTTATTCTGTCATGGCATTTGTGGATTCAGGCGCTGCCCTGAATTTGATGGGACTTGGAGTATGCTAGGCGTTGTGGGTTTTTCTTGGAGCCCTTGCAGTGTCCTATTCCATTGAGAGGAATTGATGCTACGCCTTTTTCCAAGAATAAGCCTCAGTACTGGACCCAGCTGACCATGTGCATGGCTCCTGCACATCAGGAGGATATTCGCTTTCTGGTGTTGCATAATCTGCATGATGTGGTCGTGTTGGGGTTGCCATGGCTACAAGTCCATAACCCAGTATTGGATTGGAAATCAATGTCTGTGTCCAGCTGGGGTTGTCAGGGGGTACATGGCGATGTCCCATTTCTGTCTATTTCGTCATCCACCCCTTCTGAGGTCCCAGAGTTCTTGTCAGATTACCGGGATGCATTTGATGAGCCCAAGTCCAATGCCCTACCTCCGCATAGGGATTGTGATTGTGCTATCGATTTGATTCCGGTTAGTAAGTTTCCTAAAGGTCGACTGTTTAATTTATCTGTGCCTGAGCACGCTGCTATGCGGAGTTACGTAAAAGAATCCTTGGAGAAGGGTCATATTCGCCCGTCATCATCGCCATTGGGAGCAGAGTTCTTTTTTGTGGCCAAGAAGGATGGTTCGCTGAGACCTTGTATTGATTACCGCCTTCTAAATAAAATCACGGTCAAATTTCAGTACCCCTTGCCGCTGCTATCTGATTTGTTTGCTCGGATTAAGGGGGCTAGTTGGTTCACCAAGATAGATCTTCGTGGTGCGTATAATCTTGTGCGTATTAAACGGGGCGATGAATGGAAAACTGCATTTAATACGCCCGAGGGCCATTTTGAGTACCTAGTTATGCCATTCGGACTTGCCAATGCTCCATCAGTATTTCAGTCCTTTATGCATGACATCTTCCGAGAGTACCTGGATAAACTCCTGATTGTATACTTGGATGATATTTTGGTCTTCTCGGATGATTGGGAGTCTCATGTGAAGCAGGTCAGAATGGTGTTCCAGGTCCTGCGTGCTAATTCTTTGTTTGTGAAGGGATCAAAGTGTCTCTTTGGTGTTCAGAAGGTTTCATTTTTGGGGTTCATTTTTTCCCCTTCTACTATCGAGATGGACTCTGTTAAGGTCCAGGCCATTTATGATTGGACTCAGCTGACATCTCTGAAGAGTCTGCAAAAGTTCCTGGGCTTTGCTAATTTTTATCGTCGCTTCATCTGTAATTTTTCTAGTATTGCTAAACCATTGACCGATTTGACCAAGAAGGGTGCTGATGTGGTCAATTGGTCTTCTGCTGCTGTGGAAGCTTTTCAAGAGTTAAAGCGTCGTTTTTCTTCTGCCCCTGTGTTGTGTCAACCAGATGTTTGGCTTCCGTTCCAGGTCGAGGTTGATGCTTCTGAAATTGGAGCGGGGGCTGTTTTGTCGCAAAGAGGTTCTGATTGCTCGGTGATGAAGCCATGCGCCTTCTTTTCCAGGAAGTTTTCGCCTGCTGAGCGAAATTATAATGTTGGCAATCGAGAGTTGCTGGCCATGAAGTGGGCATTCGAGGAGTGGCGTCATTGGCTTGAAGGAGCTAAGCATCGCGTGGTGGTCTTGACTGATCACAAGAACTTGACTTATCTCGAGTCTGCCAAACGGTTGAATCCTAGACAGGCTCGTTGGTCGCTGTTTTTCTCACGTTGTGACTTTGTGGTTTCGTACCTTCCGGGCTCTAAAAATGTGAAGGCGGATGCCCTGTCTAGGAGTTTTGTGCCCGATTCTCCCGGTGTTCCTGAGCCGGCGGGTATTCTCAAAGAGGGAGTAATTTTGTCTGCCATCTCCCCTGATTTGCGACGGGTGCTGCAAATATTTCAGGCTAAGAAACCTGATCGTTGCCCAGCGGAGAAACTGTTTGTCCCTGATAGGTGGACGAATAAAGTTATCTCTGAGGTTCATTGTTCGGTGTTGGCTGGTCATCCTGGAATCTTTGGTACCAGAGATTTAGTGGCTAGATCCTTTTGGTTACCGTCTCTGTCGCGGGATGTGCGTTCTTTTGTGCAGTCCTGTGGGATTTGTGCTCGGGCTAAGCCCTGCTGTTCTCGTGCCAGTGGGTTGCTTTTGCCCTTGCCGGTCCCGAAGAGGCCTTGGACACATATCTCTATGGATTTTATTTCGGATCTCCCCTTCTCTCAAAAAATGTCGGTCATTTGGGTGGTTTGTGATCGCTTCTCTAAGATGATCCATTTGGTACCCTTGTCTAAATTGCCTTCCTCCTCTGATTTGGTGCCATTGTTCTTCCAGCATGTGGTTCGTTTGCATGGCATTCCAGAGAACATCGTTTCTGACAGAGGTTCCCAGTTTGTTTCGAGGTTTTGGCGAGCCTTTTGTGCTAGGATTGGCATTGATTTGTCTTTTTCCTCGGCTTTCCATCCTCAGACAAATGGCCAGACTGAACGAACCAATCAGACCTTGGAAACATATCTGAGATGCTTTGTTTCTGCTTATCAGGATGATTGGGTGTCCTTTTTGCCGTTGGCTGAGTTCGCCCTTAATAATCGGGCCAGCTCGGCTACCTTGGTTTCACCGTTTTTCTGCAATTCTGGGTTCCATCCTCGTTTCTCTTCAGGGCAGGTTGAGTCTTCAGACTGTCCTGGTGTGGATACTGTGGTGGACAGGTTGCAGCAGATTTGGACTCATGTAGTGGGCAATTTGACCTTGTCCCAGGAGAAGGCTCAACGTTTCGCTAATCGCAGACGCTGTGTGGGTCCCCGACTTCGTGTTGGGGATTTGGTTTGGTTGTCATCTTGTTATATTCCTATGAAGGTTTCCTCTCCTAAGTTTAAGCCTCGTTTCATTGGTCTGTATAGGATTTCTGAGGTTCTTAATCCTGTGTCTTTTCGTTTGACCCTTCCAGATTCTTTTTCCATCCATAACGTATTCCATAGGTCATTGTTGCTGAGATACGTGGCACCTATGGTTCCATCTGTTGATCCTCCTGCCCGGTTTTGGTGGAGGGGGAGTTGGAGTATATAGTGGAGAAGATTTTGGATTCTCATGTTTCGAGACGGAAACTCCAGTATCTGGTTAAGTGGAAGGGTTATGGTCAGGAAGATAATTCCTGGGTCTTTGCCTCTGATGTCCATGCTGCCGATCTTGTTCGTGCCTTTCATATGGCTCATCCTGGTCGGCCTGGGGGCTCTGGTGAGGGTTCGGTGACCCCTCCTCAAGGAGGGGGGGTACTGTTGTGAATTCTGTGGTCGAGCTCCCTCCTGTGGTCACAAGTGGTACTTCGGCTGATTCTGTCTATGAGCTTCCGTTGGTGGATGTGAGTGGTACTGTGGCTTCTGAGTTTCCTTCCTCAGGTGATGAGGTTAAGTCGTTAGGTGCTGCTCTATTTAACTCCACCTAGTGCTTATATCCTGGCCTCCAGTCAATGTTCTAGTGTGGATCTTGCTCTCTCCTGGATCGTTCCTGTGGCCTGTCTTTCCTGCATAAGCTAAGTTTTGCTGGTGTTACTTTTGTTGCTATATTTTCTGTCCAGCTTGCGATATTGGTTTTTCTTGCTTGCTGGAAGCTCTGGGACGCAGAGGGGGTACCTCCGTACCGTTAGTCGGTGCGGAGGGTCTTTTTGCACCCTCTGCGTGGTTGTTTGTAGGGTTTTGTGTTGACCGCAAAGCAATCTTTCCTATCTTCGGTCTGTTCAGTCAGTCGGGCCTCACTTTGCTAAAATCTATTTCATCTCTGTGTTTGTACTTTCATCTCAACTCACAGTCATTATATGTGGGGGGCTGCCTTTTCCTTTGGGGAATTTCTCTGAGGCAAGGTAGGCTTATTTTTCTCTCTTAGGGCTAGCTAGTTTCTCAGGCTGTGCTCGAGGCGCCTAGGCCTGGACAGGAGCGCTCCACGGCTACCTCTAGTGTGGTATGATAGGATTAGGGATTGCGGTCAGCAGAGTTCCCACGTCTCAGAGCTCGTCCTTGTTATTGGTAACTGTCAGGTCACCTTGTGTGCTCTTAACCACTAGACCCATTGTGGTTCTGAATTACCTGTTCATAACAGCCACCTGTGCAGTAACAGCTATCAGATCACTCCTATATACACCGATAGCTGCTACTGTACAGGTGCAGTCTGTGCCATTTCAAATTGAGGATAACCTTAACCGTATTAATTATATAGCTAGTATGCGATATGCGATTATGCTGCAGCGCAGGTGCCACGGCTGGCGTCTGCCTGCAGAAGGGTTTTTTTCAGTGTGTACATACAAAATTCATTATGCCAACTAGAGGGCAGGTTAGTGAGGGATCAGTGACCTGTCAGCAGTCTGCATTATGAGTATTTAATCAGAGCACTGCTTGAAGACCCCCTAGAGGCCGCCCCGGAGCATGAGTATATCATTATCTCAAACTAAGAATAACAACCACAGGATGGATTTCATCAATCAAGGTATCATTTTAATCAGTATAGCGGCGCTGACCTGACACTGTGTGTAGGTTACTTTGCACAATCCTTCTGATAGGTTCCCTTTAAACTCTTTTGGGGGTGTATTATACTTATGTAAAGCTGCATTATACTCCTGTGGGGTCTGCATTATACTCCTGTGATGGCTGCATTATACTCCTGTGGGGGCTGCATTATGCTCCTATTGGGGCTGCATTATACTTCTGTAGGGGCTGCATTATGCTCCTGTGGGAGCTGCATTATGCTTCCATTGGGACTTTATTATACTCCTGTGAGGGCTGCATTATACACTTCTGCAGCTGCATTAAACTCTTATGAGGCTGCATTACATTGTATGGGGCTGCACTATGCTCCTGTGAGGGATGCATTATGATTCTACTGGGTTGCATTATACTCCTGTGGGAGCTGCATTATACTCCTGTGGGAACTGCATTATGCTTCTATTGCGTCTGCATTATACTTCTGTGGGGGCTACATTATGCTTCTATTGGATCTGCACTATACTCTGGTGGGGGATGCATTATACTCTTATGCAGCTGCATTATGCACTTGAGGGGGCTGCATTATACTCCTGTGGGGGCTGCATTAAACTCCTGTGGGGCTACATTATACTCCTGTCAGGGCTGGCTAAAACTCCTATGGGGCTGCGTTATTATCCTGTGGGGGCTGCATTAAACTCCTATGGCAATGCTTTATACTCCTGTGGGGGCTGCATTATATGGATTATGCTTCTATTTGGTTAGCATTATACTCCTATGGGGGCTGCATTAAACTCTTATGCGGCTGCATTACATTCTATGGGTTGCATGAAATTCCTGCAGTGGCTGCATTATGTTCATGTGAGGGCTGCATTATAATCCTGTGGGGGTTGCATTATGCTTCTCTGGGGGCTGAATTATACTTCTGTGGGGCTGCTTTATACTCCTATGGGTTCTGCATTATGCTCCTGTGGGGAGCTGCATTATACTCCTGTGGGGGCTGCATTGTACTCATGTGGGGGCTGCCTAATACTCTTATGCTGCTGCATTACATTTTATGGGGCTGCATGAATCTCCTGCGGTGGCTGCATTATGCCCCTGTGAGGGCTGCATTATGCTCCTGTGAGGGCTGCATTATACCCCTGTGGGGGTTGCATTATACTCCTGTGGGAACTGCATTATACTCTTATGTGGGTTGCATTGTACTCTTATGGGGCTGCATTAAACTCCTATGGGGCTGCATCAAAGACTTCACACAAAAAAGTCACAAATCCAAGAACTACTTGCTCTCTCTCTTTTTACTGCTACTTATTTCAGGGGATATCTCTTCTAACCCCGGTCCACCCTCCGCCAACTTCAACCCCTCCCTCATTTCACGTTATAACCTTACTAACCTTTTTAGCATTAGCTATACTCCTTCATCTCCATCTTAATTGTGCACTCTGGAATCTGTTGTGAATTCTGCTTTTGGGCTCCCTCCGGTGGTTGTGGGTGGTAATGCAGTTGTCTCTGGGCTGCAGTCCTGGACAGGTGTATCTGCTAATTGCAATTCTGACTGGGGTATTTAGGTTTGCAGGACTCATTAGTCCTTTCCAGTTGTCAATGTTTCTGGGGATGTGTTGGATCTCTGTCTGGCTTCTCCTGCTTAGCTGCCAATTCAGCAAAGATAAGTGTCTGTTTCTTTTTCTATGGCACACAAGCTGTGTGCTTGTTTTTTTGATTGTATTCCTGCTCTGAGTGTAGGAGTCTCTGGAGTTGCAGATATATGTTCCCCGTCTTTAGTTAGATGGAGGAATTTTTGTATAATCTGCTGTGGATATTTTTGGAAGGGTTTTAATACTGACCACACAGAACTCTGTCCTATCCTTTCCTATTTTAGCTAGTGTGGCCTCTTGTGCTAAATCCTGTTTTTCTGCCTGTGTGTGTCTTTCTTCTCCTACTCACAGCCAATATTTGTGGGGGGCTGCCTATCCTTTGGGGTTCTGCTCTGAGGCAAGATAGTATTCCTATTTCCATCTATAGGGGTATTTAGTCCTCCGGCTGTGACGAGTGTTGTGAATTCTGTTGTCGGGCTCCCTCCTGTGGTCATGAATGGTACTTCGGCTGGTTCTGTCCATGGACTTCCTCTGGTGGGTGTTTCTGAGTTTCCTTGCACAGGTGACGAGGTTAATTCGTTAGCTGGCTGCTCTATTTAACACCACTTAGATCTTTGCTCCATGCCACCTGTCAATGTTCCAGTATTGGTCTAGTTCACTCCTGGATCGTTCTTGTGACCTGTCTTCCCAGCAGAAGCTAAGTGACTGCTTGTTTTTCTCTGGTTTGCTATTTTTCTGTCCAGCTTGCTATTTTGATTGTTGTCTTGCTTGCTGGAAGCTCTGGGACGCAGAGGGAGCGCCTCCGCACCATGAGTCAGTGCGGAGGGTCTTTTTGCGCCCTCTGCGTGGTCGTTTTGTAGTTTTTTGTGCTGACCGCAAAGCTACCTTTCCTATCCTCAGTCTGTTCAGTAAGTCGGGCCTCACTTTGCTTAATCTATTTCATCTCTGTGTTTGTATTTTCATCTTTACTCACAGTCATTATATGTGGGGGGCTGCCTTTTCCTTTGGGGAATTTCTCTGAGGCAAGGTAGGCTTTATTTTTCTATCTTTAGGGCTAGCTAGTTCCTTAGGCTGTGCCGCGTTGCATAGGGAGCGTTAGGAGCAATCCACGGCTATTTCTAGTGTGGTTGATAGGATTAGGGATTGCGGTCAGCAGAGTTCCCACGTCCCAGAGCTCGTCCTATATTATCAGTAACTATCAGGTCATTCCGTGTGCTCTTAACCACCAGGTCCATTATTGTCCTGACCACCAGGTCATAACAGACGAGGTGTCTAGGTTTTGTTAGGTACACCCCACGGCTACTTCTAGTTGTGGTGTTAAGATCAGGATTTGCGGTCAGTATAGTTACCACCTACTCCAGTGAAAGTTGTTCATGCTGCTCCAAGGTCACCGGATCATAAGAGTACAACTGGCCCACAATGAGTTAAATGCATCTCAGAAGAAGGGAAGAAAGGTGTTGAGCCATTTTTTTTCTGTAGTCTGCTTTATATTCTCTTCCCTCTTTATCTCTGGGTGGCTGAGGAGCTTTGTGCTAGCATGAATGTTCATGAAATAACTTCTCGTGTAGACCAGCTTGCTGCTAGGGTACAGGGTATTTCGGATTATATTGTTCAGACTCCTGCTTTAGAACCAAAGATTCCTACTCCTGATTTATTTTTTGGTGACAGGTCCAAATTTTTGAGTTTTAAAAACAACTGTAAACTGTTTTTTGCTTTGAGACCTCGATCCTCTGGTGATTCCATTCACCAGGTTAAAATTGTCATATCCCTGCTACGTGGCGACCCGCAGAATTGGGCGTTTTCCCTGGAATCTGGGAATCCGGCCTTGCTTAATGTAGACTCCTTTTTTCGGGCTTTAGGATTATTATATGATGAACCTAATTCTGTGGATCAAGCTGAGAAGACCTTGTTGGCCCTGTCTCAGGGTCAAGAGGCGGCAGAATTGTATTGTCAGAAATTCAGAAAATGGTCTGTGTTGACTAAATGGAATAATGATGCTTTGGCGGCAATTTTCAGAAAGGGTCTTTCTGAATCCGTTAAAGATGTTATGGTGGGGTTTCCCACGCCTTCCGGTCTGAGTGATTCTATGTCTCTGGCCATTCAGATTGACCGGCGCTTGTGGGAGCGCAGAACTGTGCGTGCTGTGGCGTTGTCCTCAGAGCAGATTCCTGAGCCAATGCAGTGTGATAGGATTCTGTCTAAAACGGAACGACAAGGATTCAGACGTCAGAATGGGCTGTGTTATTATTGTGGCGACGCTTCTCATGTTATTTCAGTCTGCCCTAAGCGGACAAAGAGGATCGCTAGTTCATTTACCATCAGTACTGTACAATCTAAATTTCTGTTATCTGTGTCCTTGATTTGCTCATTGTCATCACTTTCTGTCATGGCGTTTGTGGATTCAGGCGCCACCTTGAACTTAATGGACTTTGAGTTTGCCAGGCGTTGTGGTTTTCCCTTGCAGCCTTTGCAGAACCCTATTCCTTTAAGGGGCATTGATGCTACACCCTTGGCTAAAAATAAGCCCCAGTTTTGGACACAGGTGACCATGCGCATGGCGCCAGCCCATCAGGAAGATTGTCGATTTCTGGTGTTGCATAATTTGCAAGATGCTATCGTGCTGGGTTTTCCATGGTTGCAGGTACATAATTCTGTGTTGGATTGGAAGTCCATGTCTGTGACTAATTGGGGTTGTCAGGGGGTTCATAATGATGTTCCTTTGATGTCAATCTCCTCTTCTTCCTCTTCTGAAATTCCAGAGTTTTTGTCTGATTTTCAGGATGTATTCGATGAGCCCAAGTCCAGCTTTCTTCCACCGCACAGGGACTGCGATTGTGCTATTGACTTGATTCCAGGCTGTAAGTTTCCTAAGGGTCGACTTTTCAACCTGTCTGTGCCTGAACATACCGCCATGCGGAGCTATATTAAGGAGTCTTTGGAGAAAGGGAAAATTCGGCCATCTTCTTCACCGTTGGGATCGGGGTTCTTTTTTGTTGCTAAAAAAGATGGTTCCTTGAGACCCTGTATTGATTATCGCCTCTTGATTAAAGTCACGGTCAAGTTTCAATACCCTTTACCTTTGCTTACCGATTTGTTTGCTAGGATTAAGGGAGCTAGTTGGTTTACGAAGATTGACCTTCGGGGGGCATATAATCTTGTTCGTATTAAGCAGGGTGATGAATGGAAAACTGCGTTTAACACGCCCGAAGGCCATTTTGAATACCTTGTGATGCTATTCGGGCTCACTAATGCTCCATCTGTTTTTCAGTCCTTCATGCATGATATCTTCCGGACTTATATTGATAAGTTCTTGATTGTATATTTGGACGATATTTTGATTTTTTTCCGATGATTGGGAGTCTCATGTGGAACAGGTCAGGATGGTATTTCAGATCCTTCGTGACAATGCCCTGTTTGTGAAAGGGTCTAAGTGTCTCTTTGGGGTGCAGAAGGTCTCTTTTTTGGGCTTTATTTTTTCTCCCTCATCTATAGAGATGGATCCGGTTAAGGTTCAGGCCATTCATGATTGGATTCAGCCCACATCCGTGAAGAGCCTTCAGAAATTTTTGGGTTTTGCAAATTTTTATCGCCGTTTCATTGCCAATTTTTCCAGCGTAGTTAAACCCTTGACCGATTTGACGAAGAAAGGCGCTGATGTGGCGAATTGGTCCTCTGTCTCTGCCTTTCAGGAGCGTAAACGTCGATTTACTTCTGCTCCGATGTTGTGCCAACCGGATGTTTCTCTTCCGTTTCAGGTTGAGGTTGATGCTTTTGAGATTGGGGCAGGGGCCGTTTTGTCTCAGAGGGATCCTGTTGGTTCCTTAATGAAACCGTGTGCTCTTTTCCCGTAAGTTTTCGCCTACTGAATGCAATTATGATGTCGGCAATCGGGAGTTGTTGGCTATGAAGTGGGCGTTTGAGGAGTGGCGACATTGGCTTGAGGGAGCTAAGCACCGTATTGTGGTCTTGACTGATCATAAGAATTTGATTTACCTCGAGTCTGCCAAACGGCTTAATCCTAGACATGCTCGATGGTCCTTGTTTTTTTCCCGTTTTGATTTCGTGGTCTCGTACCTTCCGGGTTCTAAGAACATTAAGGCTGATGCCCTCTCTAGGAGTTTTTTGCCTGATTCTCCTGAGGTCTTAGAACCGGTCGGTATTCTGAAAAAAGGGGTGGTCCTTTCTGCCATTTCCCCTGATTTACGACGGGCTCTTCAGGAATTTCAGGCTGACAAACCTGACCGCTGTCCTGTGGGGAAACTGTTTGTTCCTGACAGATGGACTAGTAGAGTGATTTCTGAGGTTCACTGTTCCGTGTTGGCTGGTCATCCTGGCATTTTTGGTACCAGAGATTTGGTTGGTAGGTCCTTTTGGTGGCCTTCTTTGTCGCGTGATGTGTGTTCTTTTGTGTAGTCCTGTGGGACTTGTGCGCGGGCCAAGCCTTGTTGTTCCCATGCTAGTGGGTTGCTTTTGCTATTGCCGGTCCCTGAGAAGCCCTGGACGCATATTTCTAAGGATTTTATTTCCGATCTTCCGGTTTCACAGAGGATGTCGGTTATCTGGGTTGTTTGTGACCGGTTCTCTAAGATGGTTCATTTGGTGCCTTTGCCTAAATTGCCTTCCTCTTCGGATTTGGTTCCGTTGTTTTTTCAGCATGTGGTCCATTTCCATGGTATTCCGGAGAATATTGTGTCCGACAGAGGTTCCCAGTTTGTTTCTAGGTTTTGGCGGGCCTTTTGTGCTAGGCTGGGCATTGATTTGTCTTTTTCTTCTGCGTTTCATCCTCAGACAAATGGTCAGACAGAGCGAACTAATCAGACTTTGGAGACTTATTTGAGATGCTTTGTGTCCGCTGATCAGGATGATTGGGTGGCTTTCTTGCCATTGGCCGATTTTGCCCTTAATAATCGGGCTAGTTCGGCTACATTGGTTTCGCCTTTCTTTTTTAATTTTGGTTTTCATCCTCGTTTTTCTTCTGGGCTGGTTGAGCCTTCTGACTGTCCTGGTGTGGATTCTGTGGTTGACAGGTTGCAGCAGATTTCGGCTCATGTGGTGGACAATTTGGTGTTGCACCAGGAGGAGGCTCAACGTTTTGCTAACCGTCGTCAGTGTGTTGGTTATCTAGTCTGGTTGTCTTCCCGTCATGTTCCTATGAAGGTTTCTTCTCCTAAGTTTAAGCCTTGGTTTATTGGTCCTTATAGGATTTCTGAGATTATTAATCCGGTGTCTTTTTGACTGGCGCTTCCGGCCTCTTTTGCTATCCATAATGTCTTCCATAGATCTTTATGCGGAAATATGTGGAGCCCGTTGTTCCCTCTGTTGATCCTCCAGCCCCTGTGTTGGTTGATGGGGAGTTGGAATATGTTGTTGAGAAGATTTTGGATTCCTGTTTTTCGAGGCAGAAGCTTCAGTACCTTGTCAAATGGAAGGGTTATGGCCAGGAGGATAGTTCTTGGCTTTTTGCCTCTGATGTCCATGCTGCTGATTTGGTTCATGCCTTTCATCTGGCTCATCCTGATCGGCCTGGGGGCTCTGGTGAGGGTTCGGTGACCCCTCCTCAAGGGGGGGGGTACTGTTGTGAATTCTGCTTTTGGGCTCCCTCCGGTGGTTGTGGGTGGTAATGCAGTTGTCTCTGGGCTGCAGTCCTGGACTGGTGTATCTGCTAATTGCATTTCTGACTGGGGTATTTCGGTTTGCAGGACTCATTAGTCCTTGCCAGTTGTCAATGTCTCTGGGGATGTGTTGGATCTCTGTCTGGCTTCTCCTGCTTAGCTGCCAATTCAGCAAAGATAAGTGTCTGTTTCTTTTTCTATGGCACACAAGCTGTGTGCTTGTTTTTGGATTGTATTCCTGCTCTGAGTGTAGGAGTCTCTGGAGTTGCAGATATACGTTCACCGTCTTTAGTTAGATGGAGGAATTTTTTGTATAATCTGCTGTGGATATTTTTGGAAGGGTTTTAATACTGACCGCACAGAACTCTGTCCTATCCTTTCCTATTTTAGCTAGTGTGGCCTCTTGTGCTAAATCCTGTTTTTCTGCCTGTGTGTGTCTTTCTTCTCCTACTCACAGCCAATATTTGTGGGGGGCTGCCTATCCTTTGGGGTTCTGCTCTGAGGCAAGATAGTATTCCTTTTTCCATCTATAGGGGTATTTAGTCCTCCGGCTGTGACGAGGTGTCTAGGTTTTGTTAGGTACACCCCACGGCTACTTCTAGTTGTGGTGTTAAGATCAGGATTTGCGGTCAGTATAGTTACCACCTACTCCAGTGAAAGTTTTCATGCTGCTCCAAGGTCACCGGATCATAACAGGAATCCATGTTCTATATGCAATAAGCTTCCTTTCCTGTACGACTACTTCATAAACTACTCTCTTAATCTGTTGGCCCTCATTGAAACCTGGATTTAGAATTCTTACTCTGTCTCCCCAGTTGCTATTTTTTCATGGTGGCTTCCAAATTTCCATGCCCTGAGACCCGCAAAAAAGCTTGGTGGTGGAGTCTGTATACTCCTGTCACCAGAATCCACTTTCAAGGTCATCACGCTAATATCATCACTCTAGTTCCCTTCTTGTAAGGTCCACACCATCAGGCTTTTCCATCCCATTTCCGTAAGTTTAGCAATCATATCCGATCCTCCAGGGTCATCCACCTTGACTATTTTTCTTCCTGGCTGCCTGACTTCATGTACTCAGAATTACCAACCCTTATCCTGGGAAACGTCAACATATTCTAAACAAACAGTCCCACCTCCCCATCTGCATTCCAGCTTTTATCTCTAACCACTTCTCTTGGCCTCTCACAGCTCTCAACCTCTGAGACACACAATGACTCTTAACACCCTTGATCTGGTCTTTGTCCAGCTCTGTTTAATCTGCTACCTAGATAACTCACCTCTTCCCTTCTCTGACCACAACTTTCTCTTCTTCACTGCTCACAAATCCTAGCCCACCCCAGCACACTTCTACTTATCACAGATTCTAAAATCTACAAGCCATTAACCCTCATACACTTAAGGTACCGTCACACTAAACGATATCGCTAGCGATCCGTGACGTTGCAGCGTCCTGGCTAGCGATATCGTTCAGTTTGACACGCAGCAGTGATCAGAATCCTGCTGTGATGTCGTTGGTCGCTGCAGAAAGTCCAGCACTTTATTTCGTCGCTGGACTTCCTGCTGACATCGCTGAATCGGCGTGTGTGATGCCGATTCAGCGATGTCTTCGCTGGTAACCAGGGTAAACATCGGGTTACTAAGCGCAGGGCCGCGCTTAGTAACCCGATGTTTACCCTGGTTACCAGCGTAAAAGTAAAAAAAAAAAAAAACACTACATACTTACCTTCCGCTGTCTGTCCCTCGGCGCTCTGCTTCTTCTGTCCCTGTGTTAGCACAGCAACCGGAAAGCAGAGCGGTGACGTCACAGGGCAGAGAAGCAGAGCGCAGAGGGACAGACAGCGGAAGGTAAGTATGAAGTGTTTTTTTTTTTTTTTACTTTTACGCTGGTAACCAGGGTAAACATCGGGTTACTAAGCGCGGCCCTGTGCTTAGTAACCCGATGTTTACCCTGGTTACCGGCATAGTTGGTCGCTGTAGAGCTGTCTGTGTGACAGCTCTCTAGCGACCAAACAGCGACGCTGCAGCGATCCGGATCGTTGTCGTTGTCGGTATCGCTGCAGCGTCGCTTAGTGTGACGGTACCTTTACAGACTCCCTACACTCATCACTATCCCCAATCTCCTTTTTTTTCTGTCCTGATTTCACTGTAAATCACTACAGTGACATTCTCAAAAGCACCATGGGCCAAGTAGCGCCCCTCAGTCTCAGAACCTACATAGACAGAGTAAAACAGCCCTGGCTCACATCACAAATTTAATTTCTCCAGTGATGCTCTGGGGGTGCTGAACCCCTATGGAGAAAAACTTGCATGGTAAGAACCTGTAATTCTGTCCTTCACCTTGCCAAACAGACCTACTTCATTACCCTGGTCTCCTCACTATCAAACATCCCGAAAACATCTTTGAAACCTTTCACTCCCTCCTCAGTCTGAAAGCACTGGCCCCTATCACAGACATTTTTCCTGAAAATCTGTCATCCCACTTTACTGAGAAAAAAGAAAACATCAATCAGGAAATCAGCTCCTACCCACCAAGTGCTGTGACTCCAATTCCTGCCCACATCTCATTTGGCTCACTCTCTTCATTTGACCCCGTCACTGAAGAAGTCGTCTCCCGACTCCTCTCTTCTTCTCATCCTACTACATGCACTACTGACTCCATTCCCTCATACCTACACCAGTCTCTTTCTCTAGTTGTCACTGCTCACCTAACTAAATCTTCAATCTCTCCTTCTCTTCTGGTGTCTTCAGTTCCTCCTTCAAACAATATCATTACTCCATTATTAAAGAATCCCTCTCTTGACCCATCATGCACAAATAACTACAGACCAGTCTCCAATTTCCCTTTCATCACTAAACTCTTTGAGCACCTGTCTACTCCCACCTTACCCATTACCTTTTCTCTCACTCTTTCCTAGATCCATCACAGTCTGGCTTTCGCCCCCTACATTGTACAGAAACTGCACTCCTCAATCTTAGTTTTCAGTACCACCGTTATGCTGATGATGCACAACTATACACTTCATCCCCTGACCTTACCCATGCTGTACTACTGAACATCAATTACTGTCTGTCTGCAGTTTCGAACATCATTTCCTCTCTCTATCTAAAACTCAACCTTTCCAAAGCTGAACTTCTTCTGTTCTAATTTCTTCTGTTATTATTATTCTCCTATGGAGTGGCGTTATACTTCTATGGGGCTGCATTGATCTACTATTGAGCTGCATTATATTTCTGTGGGGGCTGCATTGTGCTCCTGTGGGGCTGCATTATGCTCCTATGGGGTTTCATTGTACTCCTATGGGGCTACATTATACTCCTATGGGGCTGCATTAAACTCCCATGGGGCTGCATTACATTCTGTGGGGCTGCATTATGCTCCTATGGGGCTGCATTATACTCCTTTGAGGGCTGCATTATAGTCCTGTGGGAACTGCATTATACTATTGTGGGGGCTGCATTAAACTCCTGTGGGGGCTGCATTAAACTCCTGTGGGAGCTGCATTAATCTCTTGTGGAGGCTGCGTTATACTCCTGTGTGTGCTGCATTATACTCCTATGGGGACTTCATTATACTCATGTGGGGACTACATTATACCCCTTGGGGACTTCATTGTACCATATGGAAGACTACGATGAGCATTATACTGTATGGAAAAACTAGTTAAAAACTGTTCCAGGGTCAGCATAATGTTATCGTATGATTCACACAGTTTGTCAAAGGCAAATAGAGATCTCTATTAGGGACCCAAAATAAATTTAGCTTTTAATTCTAATTCTACAACGGAAAGGACACACTATTAAGAACATATAGTACCAGTGCGTGTATAATGCAATGTATGGTCTCCAATTACTAATGTAAATCGCTAGTGCTTTAGTAAAAAAAAAAAAAACAATTGGTGATTTAAATTGCACTATAGGTGTATGGACTAATTAATTATTTAGCCCTCTAGACAATTCCACAGCTGTTATATATAAACTTACTATTAATAGCCACACCATATATTACCCCAATCCTGTGGAATGCTCTACCACAAGAAATTAGGACTAACTACAACTTATACAGTTTTAGGCGCTCTCTAAAAACACACCTATTTAGAGCGGCCTATCACGTTCCATAATTAAAGTCTTTTTATATATAGTCCATTCTCTATTTCTCTGTATATTACCCTATCTTAAACACCACCACACCCAAAAGCACTACAAGTACTGGCTGGTTTTTACCTTAGGCAACCTTTATCTATCATCCCCCACTCCCTTAAGATGACTGGACCATCAATGTAAATAAGCACCTGAGGGGCCCTATATATATATATATAGATAGATAGGTAGATAGATTATTTATATATATATATATATATACATATATATATATATATATATATATATATATATATATATATATATATATGGTACATGGGTGCACAGACCTTGAAATAGTTTATTAAGAATTTGGTTTGCTGTCTCTAACATTCTATTTTTAGTCACACTAGGTCAAAAGGTCAGAGGAGTAAGCTATGCAGAGTCATGAGCAGGTTTTGACTGGTTCTGGCCTTTGGGTTGCACGGTCTTTTTCGAGGAGTTTGATTGGCAGCCTGCAAAAGAGTGGGAAATTATTTGTAGTATTTAAAGGTTGGTCTGGTTATCAGCTGGCATTCGTTGTCGGATCAAAATAAGACAGATGGAGAATCTCCTTGAACGGCTGCTGGAGAAACCGATGGAGAGTAATGGATGAGAAAATGCTTAGAAGACTCGGCGAGTCCAACGGCAGCAGAAGAAATAATTCTACCAAGAAATGAAGATACAATTGAAGCTGCAGCAGGATCCGAAGTGGCGGTGACATGCGAACTAGCTGTACAAACCTGAAAAGTAAAAGGCAACGCCGTGGCACATACTCACCGCCACAGCTAACGACCAGGAATAATATCAACACAAGAAGGAAGTTATCCTCCACCGCGAATTCACAGGCCGAGGCGCGTCACCGCAGACATCATAAAGCAGCATCACCGAATAGATAAACAAAAGTGCCAGCGACGCCTCCTGTGGCTCGGCCAGGTTAGCAACGCTGGCTAGGAGAAGACCAGAGCTTTCATCGGGTTCAGCTCTGTCTGTGATCAAGGAAAGTGCAGGAAGAAGAGGCACAGCAGCAGCAGAGGCGTCGACAGAAAATTCTTTGACTATGAGACGCAGGCCAGATCAAAGGAGGATTGGCGGTGTTGGCGCTCTCTTCAATTTGAAGGTTTGAGCATTGAAGACAATTTTGTTGCCTCCCCAGGATCCAGGCATTATCGCTCAGCAGAAAGAAGGGGTGAGAGTTGCAATGTTCCCCTGTCTGTCCATAGTGACTATAATAAATTTGCAGAGCTTGAACAAGCAGTGAAAAAAATTATCGTAGACACGTTAGAGATTAAAATGAAATTAGGAATACTTTTAATGCTAGTTTTCCTTTAGATAAATCTGATAATCCTAGAATAAGGAGATACATTTGATAATCCTAGAATAAGGAGAGGCCTATTCTAGGCAAGAGAGAAAGGATGACAAAGCTGAATAGCGAAGATGAAAAGAAAACGCTGAATAAGTCTTTCAGCAAATGGGTACAGGCTTTCTGTATGCATGCAGCAGTTCGCTTTAAAAAGGATATAGGATTGTTGATTAATCTTATGATACCACAGAGGGATAAATTTGTTAGGCAAACAGCACTCAGCCTTTTGAATAAAAGAGGTTTCTGCTTTGCATTCAATGAAATATCTTGCAAATGGCAGAGCAATTATAGATTTTGGCACTAGTGCCCGTTCTGTGGAGGTATGCACCCCATGTCGAAATGCTTCAAAAAGAATGTGCAATCTACACAACAACAGCCCAGACCTAAAGAACTTCTTGTTTAAAGCACTGATACCAGTGAGGCTGGAAATAATGCATCCATGGCTCAAGCTCTTCCTAATTCAAGACAAAGCTGAGCTAATTTTTAATGGTTTTAAGCGTTTCCATGAGCCTGAGTTCACGGATTCGGGCTGTTGTTGGGTGGATAATCTTTCACTTGTTAAAATGTTTGAGGAAGTAGTGAGTGAGAAAACTACAAAAGAGATACAGCTGGGTAGAATGTCAGGCTCATTTTCTTCACCTCCATTCAAAATTTTAGATTATCCCCTTTAGGATTAGTGCCTAAAGGTACCTTCACACATAACTATTTCGTTAACGATATCGTTGCAACGTCACACTTTTTGTGACGTAGCAACGATCCTGCTAACGATCTCGTTATGTGTGACAGCGACCAACGATCAGGCCCCTGCTGGGAGATCGTTGGTCGTGGGGAATGATCAGAACCTTTTTTTGGTCGCTGATCACCCGCTGTCATCGCTGGATTGGCGTGTGTGACGCCGATCCAGCGATGTGTTCACTTGTAACCAGTGTAGGACTGGGGTGCCAAGGGCCCACCAGTAACACTGACTTTGGAGGCCCACTTGCATACAAATATTGCACTACCCTCGTTCACAAATTTACCTATATCTCTATATAATAATAATAAACTGGGTAGTTTGATTAATGAATGATGAGATGTTGCTTTTTCTATACAGAATCAATAGAATTATGTGAAGTACTTCCCATACAGTGGGGTTAGGGGCCCAGATCTGCACAGGGGCCCATCGGGGGATTCCCCTGTTACCCTATGGGCCAGTCCGAGCCTGCTTGTAACCAGGGTAAATATCGGGTTACTAAGCGCAGGGCCGCGCTTAGTAACCCGATATTTACCCTGGTTACAATTGTAAAAGTTACTGACTGTCAGCGCCAGCCGTAAAGCAGAGCACAGCGGTGCGGGAAGCTGACGGCGGGGGACGTGGCAGACATCGGAATGTGAGTATGTAGTGTTTTTTTTTACTTTTACAATGGTAACCAGGATAAATATCGGGTTACTAAGCGCGGCCCTGCACTTAGTAACCCGATGTTTACCCTGGTTACCCGGGGACTTCGGCATCGTTGAAGACAGTTTCAACGATGCCGAAGTCTTTTCCCTGATTGTTGGTCGCTGGAGAGAGCTGTCTGTGTGACAGCTCCCCAGCGACCACACAACGACTTACCAACGATCACGGCCAAGTCGTATTGCTGGTCATGATCGTTGGTATGTCGTTTAGTGTAACGGTACCTTTAGAAGCAAGTAGGCAGCTTCTGTATTATTCATAATCCGTCATTTTCCTGAAGGTGCGTCTCTGAATGATGAGGTCAGTAATTCTGAGTCTTCTGTCAGATATTCATCTTTTGATCAGGCGATGGCTTTATTGAGATCATTTGGTAAGGGAGCGTTGTTATCTAAGACGGACATAAAATCAGCCTTTAGATTGTTGGCAGTTAACCCAAAAGGTTTTAGTTCCCAGAGTTTAAAATTCAATAGGGGTTTTTATTTTGATAGATGTTTACCTATGGATTTTTCTTTATCCTGTTGTTATTTTGAGACTTTTTCTTCTTTTCTGCAATGGGTGTTTGAGATTAGGGAGGGGGGATTCGCATTACTTAGACAACTTTTGTTTGTAGGGGAAAATAGTTCAAATGTTTGTTTGAAGCAGTTAATGAAATTCAAGGATCTTCCTTGTTGTTTTTGAGTTCTATTGGTGGAAGAAAAGTGTTTCTTCTGTGTACATGTCTAGAATTTTTAGGTATAACATTAAACTCGGTAGCAGATTACCAGTGGCAAAAATACAGCAGTAGCATAGTCAGCTTTTGGTTGTGTTGCACAGAGAGAAAACAACATTGAAGAAGTTACAGTCTGTTCTAAGATTGTTGAATTTTCTCTCCGTATTATGCCTATGAGTAGAGTTTGTTTTCAAGAAGATTGTATGATGCAACAAAGGGCTTTAGATCTCCCAGATGTCACATAACAATACATTTAATGAATGTAGCTGTTGGCAATTTGAATTTTCTTCCACTGAGTCTTTGCATTTATTCACGGAAGATGCCGGGAGCATAGGTTATGGAGCCTTTTTGAATGGACAGTGGAAGTTGAATCTTGGCCAGTATCTTGGGTGTCTGCTAAGGTAGCTAAAAGCATAGTTACTTTAGAGCTGTTTCCAATTTTGGTAGTGGTAGTTGTATGGTCTTCCCAACTTAAAAATAGGAGGATTTTGATACATTCAGATAACTAAGTTGTTGTTTTTGCTGTAAATATATTGTCGTCTTAAGGTACCGTTACACTAAACGACTTACCAACGATCACGACCAGCGATACGACCGGCCCGTGATCGTTGGTAAGTCGTTGTGTGTTCGCTGGGGAGCTGTCACACAGACAGCTCTCTCCAGCGACCAACGATCAGGGGAAAGACTTCGGCATCGTTGAAACTGTCTTCAACGATGCCGAAGTCCCCGGGTAACCAGGGTAAACATCGGGTTACTAAGCGCAGGGCCGCGCTTAGTAACCCGATATTTACCCTGGTTACCATTGTAAAAGTTAAAGAAAAAAAAAAAAAACAGTACATACGCACATTCTGATGTCTGTCACGTCCCCCGGCGTCCACAGGGTTAAAACTGCTTTCGGCAGGAGCGCTGCTAATGCACACGGTCCGGCCGAGAGCTTCCCTGCACTGACTGTCAGCGCCCGTAAAGCAGAGCACAGTGGTGACGTCACCGCTGTGCTCTGCTTTACGGCCGGCGCTCACACAGTCAGTGCGAGAAGCTCTCGGCCGGAGCGCGTGCATTAGCAGCGCTCCTGCCGAAAGCAGTTTTAACCCTGTGGACGCCGGGGGACGTGACAGACATCAGAATGTGAGTATGTACTGTTTTTTTTAACTTTTACAATGGTAACCAGGGTAAATATCGGGTTACTAAGCGTGGCCCTGCGCTTAGTAACCTGATGTTTACCCTGGTTACAAGTGAACACATCGCTGGATCGGTGTCACACACGCCGATCCAGCGATGACAGCGGGTGATCAGCGACCAAAAAAAGGTCCTGATCATTCCCCACGACCAACGATCTCCCAGCAGGGGCCTGATCGTTGGTCGCTGTCACACATAACGAGATCGTTAGCGGGATCGTTGCTACGTCACAAAAAGCGTGACGTTGCAACGATATCGTTAACGAAATCGTTATGTGTGAAGGTACCTTAAGTGTACTTGGTTGGTTAAATTAATTAGGCATTTGGTTCTTTACTGCTTAAAGCAAAAAAAATGGTTAAAAGCACACAGGCTGTAAGAAAAGTGTGGCTGACGCCCTTTCTCGACGCTAATAGGAAACATTTAGTTCACTGGTTCCAGGAGCAGAGCGAGAAGGGACTGAATCCATGGTAAATTTTTAATTCAATTGCTAAGAAAACATAGGCTGGTTATTCAGCTGCATGGGAAGAATGGAAGGATTTTTGTTGCTCCTTTAAGGGAACCTGTCACCTGAATTTGGCAGGACTGGTTTTGGGTCATATGGGTGGAGTTTTTGGGTGTTTGATTCACCCTTTCCTTACCCACTGGCTGCATGATGGCTGAAATATTGGATTGAAGTTCATTCTCTGTCCTCCGTAGTACACGCCTGCGCAAGGCAAGATTATGGTAAGAGCCACGTGGAAACAGTTTCTTTGTTAATTTCTTGTTGGATAGGAATTTACCTGTTTTTTTACAGTATATCAACAATGCTAGTGGGTATCTCCTTTCTAAAGTTACTAGGTGAAGTGTTGCTGCATAGTTTTTTCCCAGTAAAACAGGCTCTAAGGAGCTATAGGCGTTTATTAGCTAAACCAGGTGATATACGTTCAATTTCTGTTGTTCTGCTTCCGATGTTGTCAGTAATTATATCTGAGGTTAGTTTGGATGATTTTGAAGCATACTAGTTTAGAACAGCGTTTCTGCTAGCATTGTTAACTGCCCTGAGGATAGGTGAGGTATTATGTGAAAGCAAGAAATAAGTATTGGGTCTACAAAGCGATGATGTAACCATTAATGAACAATGTATTTTTGTTTTTATAAGAAGATTGAAGACTGACCAGATAAGTAAAGTACAGTGTTCATTTTAGGACATGATCACATATCAAAGTCAAACATCAGAAATACTCTGTCTGATACCTGACTTTTATACTTGATTCTGATACTTGAGTCTGATACCTGATTGTGATACCTGATTCTGATGCCTGAGTCTGATGCCTGAGTCTGATGCCTGACACATTCAAACATCAGAATCAAAAAGCTATTCAGATTCCCTCACTACAGTACTTGAATGGTTCATCTCAGAAAATTAATCCCTTGCATCTCTTGAGCTGGTGGTGCAATGGTAAGGCTGCTGTCTGTGGTCTTTAGAGTTGTAGCTTCTTCTGGGTTCAAATCCCCCATGTTTACTTATTATTAATTTTTTTAAGTTATGCAGGTTACCACACAAACTCCAATCATGCTCCCCTTTTAATATCTGATATTCTTATTATCCTCCTGCTTTTTAATAAAATAATCTATAGCCTAAGGGTGAAGTATCTGCATAACATTTTTGGTTTAAAATAATAAGAAAAATAATACCAAAAATAATGTTAACTTCCATTGCATGGAGTTGAACTCACAGCTCTCTGTTTATAAGCCTGCACACCTTACCACTAACGTTGAGCATTCCGATACTGCAAATATCGGGTATTAGCCGATATTCGCTGTATCGGAATTCTGATACCGAGTTCTGATACTTTTGCGATATCAGATACCGGAATCGGAAGTTCCCATAGTGCAATGATGCACTATAATGGAGTGTGGGTGGTGCGTGGGCGGAGACTGCGTGTGTGTGCGGGCGGGGTCTGTGCGTGACGGTGGGGGGTCTTTGCGGGCCTGCCGGGGGTCTGTACGGGCCTCTCGGGGGTCTGGCGTGCCTACTGGCGGTCTGTGCGGGCTGCCGGAGGTATGTGCGTGCCTGCCGGGGGTCTGTGCAGGCTGCCGGGGGTCTGTGCATGCTTGCCTGGGGTCTGTGCGTGCCTGCCGGGGGTCTGCGTGCCTGCCGGGGATCTTACGGGCTGCCGGGGCTCTGTGCAGGCTGCCGGGGCTCTGTGCGGGCTGCCCGGGGATCTGTGCGGGCCTGCCGGGGGTCTTTGCGAGCCTGCCGGGGCTCCGTGCAGGCTGCCGGGGCTCTGTGTGGGCTGTCGGGGCTTTGTGCGGGCTGCCAGGGGTCTGTGCGTGTGTGCAGGCATCGTCCGATGGGACTACAAGTCCCATCGGACGATGCCTGCTACAGTGACAGTGATTGACACATTAGCCAATGATGGGACAGTAGTAGTCCCACTATCCGGCTAATGTGTTGAATGTAAAAAAAAAACAACAAAAAAAACTGTGTACATAGTACTTACATACTACATACATACTAAATACATACATACATACTACATACATACATACTACATAAATACTACATACGTACTACATACATACATACTACATACATACCTACTACATACGTTACATACAATACATTCATACATTACATACAATACATTCATACATTACATACAATACATTCATACATTACATACAATACATATATACAGACATACAGTACATTAAACATAGATTACATACTCTATAGTCTATATAAAATAGTCCCTAGTCTCACTTTTGGCATTGCTGTGAGAGAAATTTTCCCACGCAGCAATTGCCATAAAGTGAGACTTTGAACTATAGTAACCTCAGTGATGCACTGCAGGAGCCATTGACCCCTGTCAGTGTGTCACTGAGGGTCCTATAGAGCAGTGACATCACCCGATGTCACTGTTCTATAGGGGAGATCGTTGTGGGACTACGGCGGACAGGTAGTATACGGTTTATTATTTTACGTTTTTTTGCAGGCGCTGAAGTATGGTAAGTATGGTTTAATGAAGAATATTAAAATACTTTTTTCCTAATGTGCATGTTTTATTAACCCTTTATTACTATTGGATTAATGATGGATAGGCGTCTTATTGACGCCTCTCTGTTAGTGTTGAGAAATACCTTCCGATATTTGAAAGTATCGGTATCGGATAGTATCTGCCGATACCGGCAAAATATCGGATCTCGCCGATACCGATACCAATACAAGTCAATGGGACACAAATATCGGAATGTATCCTGTATGGTTCACAGGGTCTGGAGGAGAGGAAACTCTCCTTCAGGCCCTGGGATCCATATTAATGTATAAAATAAAGAATAAAAATAAAAAATATGGCTATACTCACCCCTCGGACGAACCATGGCTGTCACCGCTGCAAGCGTCCGCCTCCGTTCCTGAGAATTGCAGAGAGTGAAGGACCTTCGATGACGTCGCGGTCAGGAGACCGCTCACCTGACCGCGACGTCATCGAAGGTCCTTCACTCTCTGCATTCTCAGGAACGGAGGCGGACGCTTGCAGCGGTGACAGCCAGGGTTCGTCGGAGGGGTGAGTGTATCTATATTTTTTATTTTTATTCTTTATTTTTTACATTAATTTGGATCCCAGGGCCTGAAGGAGAGTTTCCTCTCCTCCAGACCCTTGGAATCATATGCACCGCACACTCCGATTCCGATTTCCGATATCACAAAAATATCGGAACTCGGTATCGGAATTTCGATACAGCCAATATCAGCCGATACCCGATACTTGCGGGTATCGGAATGCTCAACACTACTCTCCGTTATTAACCCGGCTTAATGTCACCTTCCAATAGCAAGATGACATTAACCCCTTATTACCCCATATCCCACCGCTATACGGGAGTGGGAAGAGAGGGGCTAAGTGCCGGAATTGGCGCATTTTACAGATGCGCCATTTCTGGGGTGGCTGTGGACTAGTATTTGTAGCCTGGGGGGCAATATCCATGGCCCATCTCTAGGCTATGAATATCAGCCCGCAGCTGTCTGCGTAGCCTTTCTATATGTAGGGGGACCCCACGTCATTTTTTGGGGGGGTCCCCTTGCTTAAATAGCCAGTAAAGGCTACGCAGACAGCTGCGGGCTGATATTCATAGCAGGCTACAAATATTGGCCCCCGGCCGTCGGCTTTCCCCCTCTGGTGCAGAAAATTGTGCGGGAGCCCACGCCGTTTTTTTTCCGTTTTTTTTTTTAAATTCAACGTTCATTAAGGCTTCTTTCACACTTGCATCGGAACGGGTCCGTGGCTATGCGTCGGGCCGACGTACCGACGCACGTTGTGAAATTTGTACACGACGTGGGCAGCGGATGCAGTTTTTCGACGCATCCATTGCCCATTCTGAAGTCCGAGGAGGAGGGGGCGGAGTTTTAGCTGCGCATGCGCGGTAGAAAACGGCGGACGTGACGGAAAAAATAAGTTCACTTGAATGTTTTTTCGTCCCGACGATCCGACACCGTGTGTCCATCCGTCGCTAATACAAGTCTATGGGTAAAAAACGCATCCTGCGAGCACATTTGCAGGTTCCGTTTTTTTCCCAAAACTACGGATTGCGACGGATTCCTAAAAACGCAAGTGTGAAAGTAGCCTTAGAAACATCGGCCTTTCTATTATATACGTATCTATGGTTATATCTGTCTATAGCGTTTTTTTCCGCTGCATCCGTTTTTTTTCAAAATTCGGCGGATTGTGCCTGACGGCAAAAACCCAGTGAGTGAAAGCAGCCAGATATATGGATAGATACATCTATGTATCTATAGATATATCTGTCTATAAATATATCTATAGATAGATATATCCATAGATATATAATAGAATGGCCGATGTTTCTAAGTCTACTTTCACACTTGCGTTTTTAGCAATCCGTCGCAATCGGTCATTTTGGGAAAAAAATGGATCCTGCAAATGTGCTCGCAGGATGCGTTTTTTAACCATAGACTTGTATTAGCGACGGATCGCGACAGATGGCCACACGTCGCGTCCATCGTGCAATGTATCCGTCGTGTTTTGGCGGACCGTCGGCATGAAAAAACGTTCAAGTGAACTTTTTTTGTCCGTCGTGTCCGCCATTTTCTACCACACATGCGCGGCCGACACTCCGCCCCATCCTCCCCGGACTTTAGACTGGGCAGCGGATGCGTTGAAAAACTGCATCCGCTGCCCACGTCGTGCACAAATTTCACAACGTGCGTCGGTACGTCGGCCCGACGCATAGCGACGAACCCGTACTGACACAAGTGTGAAAGAGGCCTTAATGAGGGTTTAATTTACAAAAAAAGCGCAAAAAAACGGCGTGGGCTCCCGCGCAATTTTCTGCGTCAGTGGGGGAAAGCCGACGGCTGGGGGCCAATATTTGTAGCCTGCTATGAATATCAGCCCGCAGCTGTCTGCGTAACCTTTACTGGCTAATAAATTAGAGGGACCCCTCCCCCCGGCTACAATACCAGTCCGCAGCCGCCCCAGCCGCAGTCCTCTGTAAAATGCGCCAATTCCAGCACTTAGCCCCTCTTTTCCCACTCCCATATAGCTGTAGGATATGGGGTAATAAAGGGTTAATGTCACCTTGCTATTGTAAGGTGACATTAAGCCGGGTTAATAATGGAGAGGCATCAATAAGACGCCTATCCAGTATTAATCCAATAGTAATAAAAGGTTTATAAAACGCACACATTAGGAAAAAAGTATTTTAATATTCTTCATTTAACCATACTTACCATACTTCCTTTTGGGAAGTGCATTGAACAGCAAGGTGGCTTGCTGCTGAGGGAAGAAAAAAAAAAAATAATTTAAATCTTCAGGTTAGTGAGTGTGAACGAGCTGAGTGTGACCTGAGCGTAAGTGTGAACGGCGGTAAGTGTGACTTGTGATTCAGTGACTTTGGATTTAGGGAGTTTCCAAGGGAGGAATTACTGAATTGCTGTCTGTATCTTATTAATACTTTGCATTTGTTTTTGTTTTTTTTATATTTAACGTTTCTGTGTGGTGCAATCCCCATTAGGGAATGTGCTCCACTATTGCTAATGCCATCCAGTGCACATCTTGCCACATGTATGCAGTCCTTGAGGGTGCATACTGCTGTGTGAGATGTGAGCACGTTGTGCATTTGGAAGCCCAGATTCTGGATCTAAATGTGCAGCTGGCAACACTGAGATCCATAGACATTATGGAAAGGAGTCTTCTCCTCACTGAGCAGACGCTCAATGGGATAGATGAAGGTGGTAGGATGGAGCTGCAGGACGGTGGAGTAGCAAGCTGGGTGACAGAAGGCCGGGTAGAGGGAAGAGTGTCAGGGAGGCTAGTCCTAATCTGGCACACCCCAATAAGTTTGCTAAGTTGGCAGATGAGGGGGGTGTCAGTACAGGGGTAGCACTGCTGCAGCCAGGCATATCCTCTGAAAGCCAGAGGAGTGACGGCTCCAGTAAGGAGGGAAATAGGAGAGTAGGGCAGGCCAGACAGGTGCTGGTAGTGGGCGACCATGATTAGGGGAACAGATAGGGCAATCTGTCACAAAGACAGGGATCGTCGAACGGTGTGCTGCCTACCTGGCGCTCGAGTCCGACACATTGCTGATCGGGTGGACAGATTACTGGGAGGGGCTGGTGAGGACCCAGCGGTCATGGTGCACATTGGCACAAATGACAAAGTTAGAGGTAGGTGGAAGGTCCTTAAAGATGATTTCAGGGATTTAGGCCGCAAGCTGAAAGCAAGGACCTCCAACGTGGTATTTTCCGAAATACTGCCTGTACCACTTGCCACGCAAGAGAGGCAACGGGAGATTAGGGAGGTTAATAAGTGGCTTAAGAATTGGTGTAGGAAGGAGGGGTTTGGGTTCCTGCAGAACTGGGCAGACTTCTCAGTTGGCTACAGGCTCTACGCTAGGCACGGCTGCACCTCAATGGGGAGGGTGCAGCTGTGTTGGGGGAGATAATGGCTAGAAGGTTGGAGGAGTGTTTAAACTAGGAATTGGGGGGGAGGGTATTCATTTTATAGGAGGGGAAGATAGTGCAGACAGAGACCTGGGCACAAATAAGGAAGTTGAGGGTGGCGGTGGCATGGGGGATGGGGTTAGATCAATTAATAATTTAAGAAAGAATAAAGGTGCAGAGAGATACATAAAATGTATGTATACTAATGCAAGAAGCTTCGCCAACAAAATGGCCGAATTAGAACTAATGTTGTTGGAGCATAATTATGACATGGTGGAGATATCTGAAACATGGCTGGATGAGAGCCATGACTGGGCTGTTAACTTGCAGAGTTATAGTCTGTTCAGAAATGACCAAATAAATAGGCGAGGGGTGTGTCTATATGTAAAATCATCCTTAAAACCCATCCTGCATGATAATATAGGTGAATCTAATGAAAATGTAGAGTCCCTGTCTGTGGAGATAAGGGGAGGGGGAAAATAATAAATTACTAATAGGGGTTTGTTATAAATCTCCAAAAATAATGGAAGCAACAGAGAATATCCTCATAAAGCAAATAGATGAAGCTGCAACACAAGGAGAAGTCGTTATTATGGGGGACTTCAACTACCTTGAAATAGATTGGGGAACGGAAATCTGCAGTTCCAGCAAAGGTATTCGGTTTTTGACAGCTATGAGAGACAATTACCTTTCACAACTGGTTCAGGACCCAACAAGAAGGGGGGCACTGCTAGACCTAATATTAGCCAACAGGCCAGACCGCATAGCAAATATAAAGATTCGGGGGTCACTTGGGGAATAGTGATCACACAGTAATAAGTTTTCATGTATCCTTTAATAATATGTGTAGTAGGGGGTTACAGAATCAAAAGACATGGGGCAGGATTGGAGACAGATCTGGCTGGATGAAGTGATGGCGGTCTGTGCTGGATGAAAGATGAAGGACTTCACCTAGAGACATCACTGGTGAGTCAGTGTTACCTATACACTGACACTATACACTGTATACTACAACCCCTGGCAAAAATTATGGAATCACCAATCTTGGAGGATGTTCATTCAGTTTAATTTTGTAGAAAAAAAGCAGATCACAGTCATGGCACAAAACTAATGTCCTTTTAAATGGCAACTTTCTGGCTTTCAGAAACACTAAAAAAAATCAAGAACAAAAAATTTGGTAGTCAGTAAAGGTTATTTTTTTTAACCAAACATAGGGAAAAAATTATGGAATCATTCAATTCTGAGGAAAAAAATATGGAATCATGAAAAACAAACAAGCAAAAAAACACTCCAAAACATCACTAGTATTTTGTTGCACCACCTCTGACTTTTATAACAGCTTGCAGTCTCTGAGGCATGGGCTTAATGAATGTCAAACAGTACTCTTCATCAATCTGGCTCCAACTTTCTCTGATTGCTGTTGCCAGATCAGCTTTTAAGGTTGGAGCTTTGTCATGGACCATTTTCTTCAACTTCCACCAAAGATTTTCAATTGGATTGAGATCCGGACTATTTGCAGGCCATGACATTGACCTTATGTGTCTTTTTTCAAGGAATGTTTGCACAGTTTTTGCTCTATGGCAGGATGCATTATCATCTTGAAAAATGATTGAATCATCCCCAAACATCCTTTCAATTGATGGGAAAAGAAAAATGTCCAAAATATCAACATAAACTTGTGCATTTATTGAAGATATAATGACAACCATCTCCCCAGTGCCTTTACCTGATATGCAGTCCCATATCATCAATGACTGTGGAAATTTTCATGTTATCTTCAGGCAGTCATCTTTATAGATCTCATTGGAACAGCACCAAACAAAAGTACCAGCATAATCACCTTGCCCAATGCAGATTCGCGATTCATCACTGAATATGACTTTCATCCAGTCATCCACAGTCCACGATTGCTTTTCCTTAGCCCATTGTAGCCTTTTTCTTCCCGTTTAGATGTTAATGATGGCTTTCGTTTAGCTTTTCTGTATATAAATCCCATTTCCTTTAGGCGGTTTATTACATTTTGGTCACAGACATTGACTCCAGTTTCCACCCATTCATTCCTGATTTGTTTTGTTGTGCATTCCCTGTTTTGGAGACCTATTGCTTTAAGTTTCCGGTCTTGACGATTTGATGTCTTCCTTGGTCTACCAGTATGTTTGCCCTTAACAACCTTCCCATGTTGTTTGTATTTGGTCCAGATTTTAGACACAGCTGACTGTGAACAACCAACATCTTTTGCAACATTACGTGATGATTTACCCTCTTTTAAGAGCTTGATAATCCTCTCCTTTGTTTCAATTGACCTCTCTCGTGTTGGAGCCATGATTCATGTCAGTCCACTTAGTGCAACAGCCCTCCAAGGTGTGATCACTCCTTTTTAGATGCAGACTAACTAGCAGGTCTAATTTTATGCAGGTGTTATTTTTGGGTATAAGAATTTACAGGGTGATTCAATTATTATTATAAATATGAAAAAAGAAGAACTGCGGCAGCACTCACCAGATGAATGAAAGAAGTGACCTGTCGGTGTTCTTATGATTGGTGCCGTACATTGCTACTTTGCTGGAAAAAGGTTTTTTTTTTTTTTTTTTTTTTCCTGGCCGCTTCATGTTGTTTAGTTTGCCTCTTGTGTGTGAGCAGATAAATACAAACACAAATGACTGCTACCAAATGCATAGTGTCTCTGCGCAGCATTTTCATAGAAGATTCGTTGAAATTAGGCTAGTCAGGAGGAAGGTTGTCCTTTGTATTCAGGTTCATTATTATCCCTTCTAATGCTTATAATTATTTTGGATTAGTTCCAGACTGTTTTATAGGGAAAGATGATTTTTCATCAGTTGGTCCTCTTATTGGTTGTACTAATTTTATTCAGGTGTCTTCTGTACATTTGTTTTTATTGTAAATGTGTTTTGTAACATGATGTAATTGATGTAGTCATGTGTTTGTCTTTTCACAAAGGTGTACCTGGCAATTACTGGATCTGGTGTGCATGGTTTGAGTGGGAGGGTCCATTTGTGACTCACCTACTTCAGCCGGCGTCACTTCCCAGTTTGCTAGACCTGTAGAAGCGCTGGTAGAGCGCGAAACAGCTGTTGTCTTCCCCTGCTCACTTCCACTATGTCCGCACTCCCCCGAGCCGTGAACACGTCATGATGGATTTTTTACCTTCAATAAAGGTTTGATCTACGCAATCTGGTGAGTGCTGCCGCAGTTCTTCTTTTTTCATATTTATACTGGATTGTTTGTTTTTTCGTATGCGAGCACCTCCAGTTACTGAAGCCCTACACCCACAAGTGACTGTGTTCTTACCAGTACGTTACATTCAGGCTGTGCAGCAATACTTTTTTTTCTCTTCATTGATTCAATTATTATTATTATTATTATTATTATTATACATTTTTATAGCGCCATTTATTCTATGGCGCTTTACATGTGAATACGAGGCAAATATAAACAAATACATTAAACATGAGCAGATAACAAGGCACACGGGTACATAAGGAGGGAGGACCCTGCCCGCGAGGTCTCACAGTCTGCAGGGGATGGGTGATGAAACACAAGGAGAGGGTAGGGCAGGTTGCGCGGCGGTTCAGTAACTTCAGGATCACTGCAGGCTGTAGGCTTGTCAGAAGAGGTGGGTCTTCAGGTTCTTTTTGAAGGTTTCTATGGTAGGCGAGAGTCTGATGTGTTGGGGTAGAGAGTTCCAGAGTATGAGGCAAGCACGGGAGAAGTCTTGGAAGCGGTTGTGGGAAGAAGAGATGAGAGGAGAGGAGAGAAGGAGGTCTTGAGAGGATCGGAGGTTGCGTGTAGGTAGGTACCGGGAGACCTTGTCACAGATGTATGGAGGAGACAGGTTGTGGATGGCTTTGTATGTCATTGTGAGGGTTTTGAACTGGAGTCTCTGGGCGATAGGAAGCCAGTGAAGAGCTTGACATAGGGGAGAGGCTGGGGAATAGCGGGGAGACAGGTAGATTAGTCGGGCAGCAGAGTGTAGGATGGATTGGAGCGGTGCCAGAGTGCTAGAGGGGAGTCCAGAGAGTAGGAGGTTGCAGTAGTCGAGGCGGGAGATGATAAGGGCATGCACTAGCGTTTTTGCGTTGTTGCGGTCAAGGAAAGCACGGAGCCGGGAAATATTTTTGAGTTTGAGACGGCAGGAGGAGGCAAGGGCTTGGATATGTGGCTTGAAAGAGAGGGCAGAGTCGAGGATCACCCCGAGGCACCGGACGTGTGGGACTGGGGAAAGTGAGCAGCCATTGACATTGATGGATAGGTCTGGTGGAGGGGTAGAGTGAGATGGGGGAAAGATGATGAATTCTGTTTTGTCCATGTTCAGTTGTAGAAAGCGAGCAGAAAAGAAGGCTGAAATAGCAGACAGACAGTGCGGGATTTTGGTAAGTAAGGAGGTCAGGTCAGGTCCGGATAGGTAGATCTGCGTGTCATCGGCGTAGAGGTGGTACTGCATACCGTGGGATTCTATGAGCTGTCCCAGGCCGAAAGTGTAGATGGAGAAGAGTAGGGGTCCTAGAACAGAGCCTTGAGGAACACCGACTGACAAGGGGCGAAGTGAGGAGGTGGTGTGGGGGAGGGAGACACTGAATGTTCAGATATGACGAGATCCAGGAAAGGGCCAAGTCTGTGATGCCAAGAGATGAGAGAATTTGTAGGAAAAGGGAGTGGTCCACAGTGTCAAAGGCAGAAGACAGGTCCAGGAAAAGGAGGACAGAGTAGTGTCGCTTGCTCCTGGCAGTTAGTAGGTCATTGGTGACTTTAGTTAGGGCAGTTTCAGTTGAGTGATGGGAACGAAAGCCTGATTGTAACTGATCAAAGAGGGAGCAGGAGGAGAGGTGGGAGGACAGTTCAAGATGGACGTGTTGCTCCAGCATTTTGGAGGCATAAGGGAGAAGAGATATCGGGCGATGAAGCTTGAAGGATGAGCGGAAGACACCTGTTGTGAGTGAGAGGTTGAAGAGGTGTGTTAGGGTTGGGATGAAGAACATGGAAAGGTTAGGAATTAGGTGGGATGGGAGCGGGTCAAGCGTGCAGGTGGTGAGGTGTGATCTTGACAGGAGGGTGGAGAGCTGATCTTCTGTCATGGTGTCATTCAATAATTTCTTCCTCAGAATTGAGTGATTCCATAATTTTTTCCCTATGCTTGGTTAAAAAAAGTAACTATTACTGACTACCACAGTTTTTGTTCTTGATTTCTTTTAGTGTTTCTTAAAGCCAGAAAGTTGCCATTTGAAATTACTTTAGTTTTGTGCCATGTCTGTGATCTGCTTTTTTTCTACAAAATTAAACAACTGAATGAACATCCTCCACGGCCAGTGATTCCATAATTTTTGCCAGGGGTTGTATATACAGAGGTCCTGTGCACAATGTCACTGGTGATCACTGCATTACCTCTATACAGACACTGCATACTAAGTACAGATCTCCTGTGAATACTGGCACTTGTGGTGATAGTATTGTGGGTTTTTTTGGGTTTTTTTTTCTTCCTAACTGAAGGGTAAATTGACTAGATCAATGGATGTTTGACAGGTTATAGTTTCACACAGCAACTATTTTTCTGGAATAATCTGGTTCAGTTATATGATGACCCCGTCTCATGACCTCGTTGCATGATCCCATCACATGACCCCGTCACATGACTGGGGGGCCCACAGTGTCTGAACAGCCCAGGGCCCTGGCAACCCTTAATCCACCCCTGCATGTGAATCAATCTTCTGTGAAATCAAACTGTCCACTTAGGAAGCAGCACTGTTTGACAATCAATTTCACATGCTGTTGTGCAAATAGAATAGACATCAAATGGAAATTATTGGCAATTATCAAGACACGCTCAATAAAGGAGTGGTTCTGATGGTGGGGACCACAGACCACATCTCAGTACCAATGCTTTCTGGCTGATGTTTTGGTCACTTTTGAATGTTGCTTGTGCTTTCACACTCGTGGTAGCATGAGACAGACTCTACAACCCACACAAGTGGCTCAGGTAGTGCAGCTCATCCAGGAAGGCGCATCAATGCGAGCTGTGGCAAGAAGGTTTGTTGTGTCTGTCAGCGTAGTGCCAAGTGGCTGGAGGTGCTACCAGAAGACAGGCCAGTACACCAGACCACTCTTCCATAAAGGCCAGATTTGTGCAGTGTACAGACTGTCCCACCTCAGCTGTAGATCTCTGCAGTTCACCCAGAGTGATCATGGGCCTCTTGGCTGCATCTCTGATCATTCTTCTCTTTGTTTGAAATGAAAGTTTAGAGGGGCGGCCAAGTTCTTCCATTTCAATATGATCGCTTGCACAGTGCTCCTTGGGATGTTTCAAGTTTTGGAAATCATTTTATATCCAAATCCGGCTTTAAACGTCTCCACAACAGTATCACGGACCTGCCTGTTGTGTTCCTTGATCTTCATGATGCTCTCTGTGCTTCAAACAGAACCCTTAGACTATCACAAAGCACGTGCAGTTATACGGCTCGTGCCGCTTACACCGAAAGAACATCTCTAGAATCCGCCCTTTTCTCACTATGGAAACAACAAAAACCCTCACTGTCGCCCTGATCCACTCCCATCTGCACTACTGCAACACTCTATTAATTGGCCCCCTGCTTAGTCAACTTTCCCCTCTCCAGTCTATCCTTAATGCAGCAGCCAGGATTGTTTATCTAGCTAATTGTTACTCGGACGTGTACGCTCTTCGCCAGTCGTTACACTGGCTGCCCATTCATTATAGAATCAAATTCAAAGCACTTGTTCTCACCCACAAAGCTCTTCACAGTGCAGCACCCCCTTACATCTCCTCCCTCATTTGTCTATCGGCCTAACTGACCTCTGCACTCTGCAAATTACTTTCGACTAACCTCTGCACTAATCCGTATGTCCCACTCCCGACTCCAAGACTTCTCCCGTGCTGTGCCAATCCTCTGGAATGCTCTACCCCAAGATATTAGGACCATTCACAATTTGCATAGTTTTAGGCGCTCCCTCAAAGCACATTTGTTCAGAGCGGCCTATCACGTTCCCTAATCAAAGCCATTTTATGTTTGTTGTGTAACCCATTCACTACTTCCATCTATCCCCCACTCCCTGAAGATGGCTGGACCATCATTGTAAATACATCATTGTAAATACACACCTGTACTTTGTATCTCCCCCACCTCATTGTAGATTGTAAGCTCTCACCAACAGGGTTGTCTTATGTTGCTTTAATTATTGTATTGTTAACATTGTTACTTATGACTATTGTGTTTGAAACTGTTAAACTCTAAACCGCTGCTAAATATGTTGGCGCTATATAAAGATTATTATTATTATACGGAGACTTGATTACATACAGGTGAATTATATTTATCATTATTAGGCATTTAGGACAACATTGGATCATTCAGAGATCCACAATGAACTTCTGGAGTGAGTTAGCTGCACTGAAAGTAAAGGGGCAGAATAATATTGCACGCTCCTTTACAGTTTTTGAACTTCCACAAAAATTTTAAACAGACAATAAATGTCATTCAACTTCACAATTGTGTTCCACTTGTTATTAATTCTTCACTAAAAATTTACATTTGTTATCTTTATATTTGAAGCATGATACCTGATTTGGAAAGGCACACACCTGTCTATAAAAGACCTCAGAACTCACAGTGCATGTCAGAAAAAAATGAGAATTATGAGGTTAAAGAAACTGGCAAATGAGCTCAGAGAAAGAATTGTGGCAAGGCACAGATCTGGCAAAGGTTACAAAATAATTTCTGCAGTTCTCAAAGTTCCCTAGGGCACAGTGGCCTCCATAATCCCAAGAAGTTTGGGACCACCAGAAGTCTTCCTAGACCTGGCCGTCCGGCCAAACTGAGCAATCATGGGAGAAGAGCCTTGGTGAGAGAGGTAAAGAAGAACCCCAAGATCACTGTAGCTGTAGCTGAACTCCAGAGATGCAGAAGGGAGATTGGAGAAAGTTCCACAAAGTCAACTATCACTGCAGCCCTCCACCAGTCGGGCCTTTATGACAGAGTGGCCCAACGAAAGCCTCTCCTCAGTGTAAGACATATGAAAGCCCGCATAGAGTTTTTAAAAAACCCAAGAAGGACACCAGGCTATGAGAAACAAGATTCTCTGGTTTGATGAGGCGAAGATAGACCTTTTTGGTGATAATTCTAAGTGGTATGTGTGGAGAAAAACAGGAACTTCTCATCACCTGCCCAATACAATCCCAACAGTGAAACATGGCGGTGGCAACATAATGCTATGGGGGGTGTTTTTCAGCTGCAGGGACAGGACAACTGGTTGCCATTGAAGGAAACATGATTGCGGCCAAGTACAGACATATCCTGTGTGAAAACTTCTTCCAAAGTGCTTTGGACAACAGTCTTGGCCTAAGGTTCACCTTCCAACAAAAGAATGACCCGCCTAAAATAACAAAGGATTGGCTTCAGAACAACTCTGTGACCATTCTTGACTGGCCCAGCCAGAGCCCTGACCTAGACTCAGTTGAGCATCTCTGGAGAGACCTGAAAATGGCTGTCCACCAACATTCACCATTCAAACTGATGGAACTGGAGAGGATCTGCAAGGAAGAATGGCAGAGGATCCCCAAATCCAGGTGTGAAAAACTTGTTGCATCATTCTCATGATGACTCACGGCTGTACTAGCTCAAAAGAGTGCTTCTGCTGAGTCTGAATACTTATGCCCATGATATTTCAGTTTTTCTTTTTTAATAAATTTGCAAAAACAACTACATTTCAGGGTTTTTTTTCAGTCCGGATGGGGTGCAGACTGTACATTAATGAGAAAAAAAAAATGAACTTTTTTGAATTTACCAAATGGCTGCAATGAAACAAAGAGTGAACAATTTAAAGGGGTCTTAATACTTTCTGTACCCACGGTATATATTCCATTTGTTGGAATCAGATACACTGTATGTTTACTTTGAGTTTCCATTTACTGGCCTAGTAGTGGAAAAATCTGTGGCCTCTTCCATCACTTGTCAGTCAATTTCGTATTTGTCCTTAGAAATGTAGGCAGCTGGCAGTGTAGTCCATTCCAGTCCTGAATTTTGGAGGAAATGTACATTAGGGGTTATTCTTCCACTACAACAACAGCAACAACTGTGGTTTAATCTGAGGAGTCAGCATTAGAGATCACTGAATCTTTTGAAATTAGAATTTTTCCTCAAAAAAATGTTTAGCTGTAAATCACAAGCATAGCAAAGCCTCTATTAGTCCTAAAAAGATACACTGTGAGGTCTACTTGGTGCTTGGAAAATAAAGACACAACTGCATTTTAGCTCCTTGAGGGCTTGTTTTCTTTCAAAACACAGGTGCTTCTCACAAAATTAGAATATAATCAAAAAAGTTAATTTATTTCAGTTATTCAATACAAAAAGTGAAACTCATATATTACATAGTCATTACAAACAATGTTCTATTTCAAGTGTTTATTTCTGTTAATGTTGATGATTTTGGCTTACAACCAATGAAAACCCAGAAGTCATTATCTCAGTAAAATAGAATACTTTATAACACCAGCTTGAAAAATTATTTTAAAATCTAAAATGTTGTACTACTGAAATGTATGTTCAGTAAATGCACTCAATAGTTGGTCGGGGCTCCTTTTGCATCAATTGCTGCATCAATGAGGCGTGGCATGTAGGCGATCAGCCAGTGGCACTGCTGAGGTGCTATGGAAGCCCAGGTTGCTTTGACAGCAGCCTTCAGCTCGTCTGCATTGTTGGGTCTGGTGTCTCTCATCTTCCTCTTGACAATACCCCATAGATTCTCTCTTGGGTTAAAGGGAACCTGTCACCTGAATTTGGCGGGACAGGTTTTGGGTCATATGGGTGGAGTTTTCGGGTGTTTGATTCACCCTTTCCTTACCCGCTGGCTGCATGCTGGTTGCAATATTGGATTGAAGTTCATTCTCTGTCCTCCATAGTACACGCCTGCACAAGGCAAGATTACCCTGCGCAGGCGTGTACCACGGAGGACAGAGAATGAACTTCAATCCAATATTGCAGCCAGCATGCAGCCAGCGCGTAAGGAAAGGGTGAATCAAACACCCGAGAACTCCACCCATATGACCCAAAACCTGTCCCGCCAAATTCAGGTGACAGGTTCCCTTTAAGGTCAGGCGAGTTTGCTGGCAAATCAAGCACAGTGATAATGTTGTTTTTAAACCACATATTTGTATTTTTAGCAGAGTGGACAGGTTCCTAGTCTTGCTGGAGAATGAAATTTCCCTCTCCTAAAAGCTTGTCAGCAGAGGGAAGCATTAAGTTTTCTAAAAATTCCTGGTAGACGGCTGTGCTGACTTTGGTCTTGATAAAACACAGTGGACCTACACCAGCAGATGACTTTGCTCCCCAAACCATCACTGATTGTGAAAACTTCATACTAGACCTCAAGCAGCTAGGATTGTGTACCTCCCCACTCTTCCTGCAGACTCTGGGACCTTGATTCCCAAATGAAATATAACATTTACTTTCATCTGAAAACAACAACTTGGACCACTGAGCAATAGTCCAGTTCTTTTTCTCCTTGGCCCAGGTAAGACTCTTCTGGCATTGTCTATTGGTCATGAGTTGCTTGACAGAAGGAATGCGACACTTGTAGCCCATGTCCTGAATACGTCTGTGTGTGTGGTGGCTCTTGAAGCAATGACTCCAGCAGCAGTCCACTCCTTATGAATCTTCCCCAAGTTTTTGAATGGTCTTTTCTTAATCCTTTCAAGGCTTCGGTTATCTCTGTTCCTTGTGCACCTTTTTCTACCAAATGTTTCCTTCCACTCAACTTTCCATTAATATGCTTGGATACAGCACTCTGTGAACAGCCAGCTTCTTTTGCAATGGCCTTTTGTGGCTTACCCTCCTTGTGGAGTGCGTCAATGACTGCCTTCTGGACATCTGTCACGTCAGCAGACTTTTCCATGATTATGGAGCCTACTGAAACAGACTAAGAGGTCTTTTTAAACGCTCAGGAAGCCTTTGCAAGTGTTTTTTGTTAATTATTCTAGTTTATTGAGATAATGACTTTTGGGTTTTCATTGGCTGTAATCCATAATCATCAACATTAACAGAAATAAACACTTGAAATAGATCACTCTGTTTGTAATGACTCTATATAATATATAACTTTCATTTTTTGTATTGAATAACTGAAATAAATTAACTTTATGATGATATTCTAATTTTGTGAGAATCACCTGTATGTTGTATTTGTCAGTGGAAGCATTTTGGGGTATACTGTATATATCTATTTACCAAACTTTTATTAACTTTTTATCAGGAGAAATAGAAAAAAAATCAGTGTTTTGTGCTGTACAAATAAAATGTTATCTTCATTCTGTAAGTGAGTGTTATTATAAAGATACCAAATTTATATAGATTTACCGTATATACTCGAGTATAAGCCGAGATTTTCAGCCCAAATTTTTGGGCTGAAAGTGCCCCTCTCGGCTTATACTCGAGTCACGGTCGGCGGTGGGGTCGGCGGGTGAGGGGGACAGAGGGCTGAGGCATACTTGCCTAGTCCCGTCGATCCTGGCGCTCCCCCTGCCGTCCCACGGTCTTCGGGTGGAGCCGCATATTCATTTCTCTAATGAGCGGTAACGGTGACCGCTGATAGAGGAAGAAGCTGCGGCACCCGGAGAACAGCTGTCCCGGAGAAGGAGCGGAACGCCGGGAGCAGGTAAGTGTCGCATATTCACCTATCCCTGTTCCACACGCCGGGCGCCGCTCCATCTTCCCGGCGTCTCTCCGCACTGACTGTGCAGGTCAGAGGGTGCGATGACGCATATAGTGTGCGCGCCGCCCTCTGCCTGATCAGTCAGTGCGGAGAGACGCCGGGACCAGACAGTGAGGAGCTGCAAGCAAGAAAGGTGAGTATGGCATTTTTTTTTTATTATTGCAGCAGCCGCAGCAGCATTATATATACCGGTAGCACAGCTTTCTGTTGCACATCTATGGGGCAATAATGAACGGTGCAGAGCACTATATGGCACAGCTTTATATGGCACAGCTTTCTGTGGGGCAATAATGAACGGTGCAGAGCACTATATGGCACAGCTTTATATGGCACAGCTTTCTATGGGGCAATAATGAACGGTGCAGAGAACTATATGGCACAGTTTTATACGGCACAGCTTTCTATGGGGCAATAATGAACGGTTCAGAGCACTATATGGCACAGCTTTATATGGCACAGCTTTCTATGGTGCAATAATGAACGGTGCAGAGCACTATATGGCACAGCTTTATATGGCACAGCTTTCTATGGGGCAATAATGAATGGTGCAGAACACTATATGGCACAGCTGTATATGGTACAGCTTTCTATGGGGCAATAATGAACTGTGCAGAGCACTATATGGCACAGTTTTGTATGGCACATCTATGGGGCAATAATGAACGGTGCAGAGCACTATATGGCACAGCTTTCTATTGCACATCTATGGGGCAATAATGAACGGTGCAGAGCACTATATGGCACAGTTTTATATGGCACAGCTTTCTATGGGGCAATAATGAACTGTGCAGAGCACTATATGGCACAGTTTTATATGGCACATCTATGGGGCAATAATGAACGGTGCAGAGCACTATATGGCACAGCTTTCTATTGCACATCTATGGGGCAATAATGAACGGTGCAGAGCACTATATGGCACAGTTTTATATGGCACAGCTTTCTATGGGGCATGTCATGATCCCAATGGCAGGGGATCACAAAAGGACAAGCACAAAAAACAAAACAAGCTCTAGGGTGATGGAAACTGAGCTGACCGCTATCCTGAACCTAAACACACAACTAGCTGTAGCCGGGGAACGTGCCTACGATGATTCCTAGACGTCTCGCGCCAGCCGAAGGACTAACTTCCCCTATTAGAAGAAACACAGACCTCTCTTGCCTCCAGAGAAACACCCCACAGAAATAGCAGCCCCCCACATGTAATGACGGTGAAATGAGAGGAAAGCACATACGTAGTTATGAAAACAGATTCAGCAAAATGAGGCCCGCTAAAGCTAGATAGCTGAGGATACAAAAGTGAACTGCGCGGTCAGCGAAAAACCCTACAAAAAAACCATCCTGAAATTACTTGAACTCATGTGCCAACTCATGGAACATGAGGAGTAATATCAGCCCACTAGAGCAACCAGCAAAAAGGAATCACATATCTGCAAGCTGGACTAAGACAAAAATTAAGCAAAACGTGGAACAGGAAAATCAAAAACTTAGCTTGTCCTGAAGATTACAGAAGCGGGAAGCAGAGGAAACAAGACACACTGATTACATTGATAGCCGGCGAGGAAATGACAAGAAAGCCAGGTTAAATAGGAAACTCCCATATCCTGATAGAACAGGTGGACACCAGAGACCGCAGAGAACACAAGTCACCCAGTACCATCTGTAACCACCAGAGGGAGCCCAAAAACAGAATCCACAACAGGGGAAATAATGAACGGTGCAGAGCACTATATGGCACAGCTTTCTATGGTGCAATAATGAACGGTGCAGAGCACTATATGACACAGTTTTATATGGCACAGCTTTCTATGGTGCAATAATGAACGGTGCAGAGCACTATGTGACACAGTTTTATATGGCACAGCTTTCTATGGGGCAATAATGAACGGTGCAGAGCACTATATGGCACAGTTTTATATGGCACAGCTTTCTATGGTGCAATAATGAACGGTGCAGAGCACTATATGACACAGTTTTATATGGCACAGCTTTCTATGGGGCAATAATGAACGGTGCAGAGCACTATATGGCGCAGATTTATATGGCACAGCTTTCTATGGTGCAATAATGAACGGTGCAGAGCACTATATGGCACAGTTTTATATGGCACAGCTTTCTATGGTGCAATAATGAACTGTGCAGAGCACTATATGGCAGAGCTTTCTATGGCACATCTATGGGACCATAATGAACGGTGCAGAGCACTATATGGCAGAGCTTTCTATGGCACATCTATGGAGCAATAATGAACAATATGGAGCATTATATGTAGCACAGCTTTATATGAAGCATCTATGGGGCAATAATGAACAATATGGAGCATTATATGTGGCACAGCTTTATATGGAGCATCTTATGGGGCAATAATGAATGGTATGCAGCATCTATTTTTATTTTTGAAATTCACCGGTAGCTGCTGCATTTCCTACCCTAGGCTTATACTCGAGTCAATAAGTTTTCCCAGTTTTTTGTGGCAAAATAAGGGGGGTCGGCTTATACTCGAGTATATACGGTATTTATTTTTTCCCACTTTTGGAAAATAAATGCATTGTTTGAAAAAAAAAATTCTCCTTATATCCTTTTGTGTAGCCATAATCCAAGTGCCATAAGTTTTACAATTCTCCATAAATGCAGCTACTTGACATCTTATTTTTATAAGATGTGGGTTTCAGTGTTAGGCTATGTGCACACGGTGCGGATTTGCCTGCGGATCCGCAACGGATTGGCTGCTGTGGATTTGAAGCAGTTTTCCATCAGGTGTACAGTACCATGTAAACCTATGGAAAACCAAATCCGCTGTGCTCATGGTGTACAAAATACCGAGCGGAAACGCTGCCTTGTATTTTCCGCAGTATGTCAATTCTTTATGCATATTCTGCAGCATTTTACACCTGCTCCTCAAAAGGAATCCGCAAGTGTAAAACCGCAGGTGAAATCCGCACAAAAAACGCAGGTAATCCGCGGTAAATCTGCAGGGTGTTTTACCTGCAGATTTTTTCAAAAACGCACGCAAATCCGCAACGTGGGCACATAGCCTTAACATTTACAGAATAAATGTCTTTCTAGTTACTTATTACTACACTTTTGTGGTGGAAAGTACAAAAGTAACAGCAGTTCTGGGTATTTTTTAAACACTATTCATGTTAACTTAATTCTGTAACTTTACACAATAATAACGCTATCCAATCTTTATAGTATGTTTTACTACTCACAAAAAAACAAATTTAAGAAAAAAAATGTAGGTGCATTTATCTTATTTCAAACTTTTTTATTTTTCCATAGAAGAGTTGTGTTAGAGGTTATTTTTGTGAGACAAGCTTTAGTTTTTAATGGTGCTATTTTTGGATTCATAAATCTTTTTGATCTTTTTTTAATTTCATTTTTTGTGAAGCTGGTTGAGCAGAATCCTTCGTTTCTATTGCTTTTTGTAATTTTGTGTTATGATGTGTAATATTCTGGTCTGGAATATGACACCGCTTTATGTTATGGGTCAATACTATCACAGTGATAGTGATTTATATATATGTTAGTTTTCCTTTTACATCTTCAACACAAAAAATGCTTTTTAACTAATATACTGTGTATATATATATATATATATATATATATATATATATATATATACCGTATATACTTGAGTATAAGCCGAGATTTTCAGCCCATTTTTGGGGCCTGAAAGTCCCCCTCTCGGCTTATACTTGAGTCATACCCGGGGTCGGCAGGGGTGGGGGAGCGGGGGCGGTCTAGTTATACTTACCTGCTGCGGCGCGGTCCCTGTAGTCCCTGCTTCTCCCAGCGCTGCAGATTCTTCCTGTACTGAGGTCACATGGTACCGCTCATTAAAGTAATGAATATGCGGCTCCACCCATAGGGGTGGAGCCGCATATTCATTACTGCAATGAGCGGTAACTGTAACCGCTCAATACAGCAAGAAGATGCAGCGCCGGGAGAAGCAGGGACTGCAGGGACCGCGCCGGGAGCAGGTAAGTATACGTTGAGGGGAGCGCTGCGCGATATTTACCTGCTCCTCGTTCCGATGCGGCTCCGTCTCCAGCGTCCTCTGGCAGTGACACTCAGGTCAGAGGGCGTGGTGACGTGGTCAGTGAGCGCCCTCTGCTGAGCGTCAGTGCTGGAGATGGAGCCGCACGAGGAGCAGGTAAATATTGAAAGCGCCGGCGTCCTGAGCGAAGAGAGGTGAGTATGTGATTTTTCTTTATTGCAGCAGCAGTAGCATTATACATGGCACAGCTTTATATGGAGCATCTATGGGGCCATAATGAACGGTGCAGAGCATTATATATGGGGCACAGCTTTATATGGAGCATCTATGGGGCCATAATGAACGTGCAGAGCATTATATATGGCACAGCTTTCTATGAAGCATCTATGGGACCATAATAAATGGTGCAGAGCATTATATATGGCACAGCTTTATATGGAGCATCTATGGGGCCATAATGAACGGTGCAGAGCATTATATATGGGGCACAGCTTTATATGGAGCATCTATGGGGCCATAATGAACGTGCAGAGCATTATATATGGCACAGCTTTCTATGAAGCATCTATGGGACCATAATGAACGGTGCAGAGCATTATATATGGCACAGCTTTCTATGGAGCATCTATGGGGCTATAATGAACGGTGCAGAGCATTATATATGGCACAGCTTTATATGGGGCATCTATGGGGCCATACTGAACTGTACAGAGCATTCTATATGGCACAGCTTTATATGGAGTATCTATGGGGCCATAATGAACAGTGCAGAGCATTATATATGGGGCACAGCTTTATGTGGAGCATCTATGGGGCCATAATGAACGGTGCAGAGCATTATATATGGGGCACAGCTTTATATGGAGCATCTATGGGGCCATAATGAACGGTGCAGAGCATTCTATATGGCACAGCTTTATATGGAGCATCTATGGGGCCATAATGAACGGTGCAGAGCATTATATATGGCACAGCTTTCTATGAAGCATCTATGGGACCATAATAAACGGTGCAGAGCATTATATATGGCACAGCTTTCTATGGAGCATCTATGGGGCTATAATGAACGGTGCAGAGCATTATATATGGCACAGCTTTATATGGGGCATCTATGGGGCCATGCTGAACTGTACAGAGCATTCTATATGGCACAGCTTTATATGGAGTATCTATGGGGCCATAATGAACAGTGCAGAGCATTCTATATGGCACAGCTTTCTATAGAGCATCTATGGGGCCATAATGAACGGTGCAGAGCATTCTATATGGCACAGCTTTCTATGGAGCATCTATGGGGCCATAATGAACGGTGCAGAGCATTATATATGGGGCACAGCTTTCTATGGAGCATCTATGGGGCCATAATGAACGGTGCAGAGCATTCTATATGGCACAGCTTTCTATGGAGCATCTATGGGGCCATAATGAACGGTGCAGAGCATTCTATATGGCACAGCTTTCTATGGAGCATCTATGGGGCAATAATGAACAGTGCAGAGCATTATATGTGGCACAGCTTTCTATGGAGCATCTTATGGGGCAATAATGAATGGTATGGAGCATCTATTTTTATTTTTAAAATTCACAGGTAGCTGCTGCATTACCTACCCTAGGCTTCTGAGAGCCATTTTTTTATTTTTGTCTTCTAGAGCTCAATTACAGTTTGATTTTTTGGCGTAACACACTTGATTTATTGATGGAATTTGCAAATCCATATAGCTTTTGATTACTTTTAATTTATTTCTTTAATTTTTGGGAGGCTTCAGAATGGCAATTCTAAAGTTTTTTTCAAAATTTGTTGTGGTATTCAGCTTGTGGGATAAATATTGATATAGTGCTACAGTGCATGGCATTGTGGGTGCAGCAGTGATACATTTATGATGTTTTAAAACTACTTTTGTTTATCAGATTAAACAGTTTTTCTTCTGTAAAACTATGGTCTAGCTGAGTTTATTTAGAGAGAGAGATACGTTGATGAAGTAACAGTTGTTGATGCTGCTTCGTTACACTAATAGCTTTTTTGAGGGCTAATTCAAATAGATTATTTTTTCTAATAATACTGCTCTTATCTGTAATTAATGTATGGTGACCTGTCGCAGTAGGAATAGCGTATTACAGCCTTCTAGTCACAGATTATTGCCTTAGAAAATTATAATCCTTGCTGCTGCTTTTTTCCTTACACTCATTGACAGATTCATGTTTTTTATGATTGACTGTGCTCAGAAATTCATGTAAGCTGACAGTGTTGCTTATGTTCCTCCAGAGTTTGTTGCTGCCAGGTAGAAGAAAAAATATTTTCAGGTCCAGTTCAGATCCCTTCTATATCCTACAATAATAATGCTCTTATCTGCAATTCATCTACGATGAGCTGTCACAGTAAGGATAGCGTATTATAGGCATCGAGTGAGGGATTATTGCCTTATAAATTATAATCCTTGCAGCTGAGCCGCAATGCTCCTTTGGAAATATGCAAATTGTCTCTTCATTGAGGAAGAGGACTACAACTCTAGTGCCACCGATAGGAAGTAGCAATCCTAGTCAATGTTGTCCCTTTAACAAGCCTATAATCTCAATTTGCAGGCACTGTGTTTCGGTGTACTGCTTCCCCGTCAGTGCAAAGTGTGAGATCTGGTGTTAGAACTGGCGGAACGCACCAAATAATAACATTCGAGAATATGAGGTGCGTTCGCAGTCCGAGGTCCACCGTGCAGAGATGACACCTGCTGCTGAGTAATGACGGATGGACGCTTGCTCACAAGTGGGTTAGACCTCACCCAGTGTGAATAGAAGCGAACTTTGTTGCATCAGAGTCACCATAAATACTTTGCACCCTGTTAGCAGTCACAGGGTGCAGCTGAAAGACACTAGTGGGATCCCTATGAATCACCCCCACTAAACTGGTGATTGGACTCGGTCTTACCCTTGGTGGCTTTTGAGCCCGTGCCTGAGGATGCCCTTTGTCAGATGCTGAGTCCAATGAGAGGTCGTCCCGTGTGCATGCTCAGTATGGGAAAAGCTGGACTTAGTCCCAGAAACGCCTGCTCGCTGCTGATCAGTGCTGGCTACAAAGGCAGAGCCTGGAAAGGCAGCAGTAACCAAGCGTACAGTATCAGCTTGAGCCAGACGCTGGGATCTACATCTCTGCTCAGCAGGTTCCACTGCGGCTGGAGGAGAATGGGAGACAACAGTAGACACGGTTCGAGATTCCCCCTGTGCAGTAGCAGGAACTCAACACCTAACATTATTCCCCTCCTAGGGGCCCCCACCTCCTTGGACCTCGCTATGCTCGAAGGCCGCAATGAGCTGCAGAGCCCGAATGGGCTCCGCAGGCTCCCAGGACCTGTCCTTTGGACCATGACCCTACCAATCCACCAAATAGAATATTTTGCCATGTACCACCTTACATCCCATGATGGCATTCACCTCATAATTCTCCGTGGACGAACCCAATGTCCCAGCAGATGACTCGGAAAACCGGGACATGTGAACGGGTATTAGGAGGGACACATGAAAGTTGTCGGTGATGCCTAGGTGTGGAGGAAGGGCCAGACGGTAGACCACAGGGTTAACCTGTTCCAGGACCTTGAAGGGGCCTAAGAAGTGAGGTGCAACCTTAGAGGACTCCACTCGCAGCCTGATGTTACGGGTGGAGAGCCACACTAAATCGCCAGGAGCAAAGGTCGGAGCGGGGCGCCGATGTGCATCGGCGGAGACACTCATTCCCTCCTTGGAGACCCGGATGGCATCCTGTGTGCGGTCCCAAATATCACGTGCCTCCACAGCCCAGTCTGCTACCCTGGAGTCAGCGGAAGACACGAGCATGGGCACAGAAACCCACGGATGCTGGCCGTAATTAAGGAGGAATGGGGTCTGCCCAGTGGAGTCATCTGCGGCGTTGTTCAGCGCAAATGCCGCCCACGGTAGCAAGGATGCCCGGTCATCCTGCCTGGCTGAGACAAAATGTCACAGGTATGTGACCAGGGTCTGGTTGGCCCTCTCTACCAACTCATTTATCTCTGGAGGGTATGCTGAAGAAAGATTCAGCTCGTTGCTGAGAAGACGACAAAGCTCTCTCCAGAACCGAGACGCAAACTGTGGACCCCGGTCACTGACAATTTTTTCTGGCATACCGTGTAGGCGGAAAACATGCTTGATAAACAGCGCCTCCAAGGCCCATACAGAAGGTAGCCGTGGAAGCAGCACCAAGTGCATCATTTTGGAAAAATGGTCGGTCACTACCCAAATAATGGTGCAGCTATGGGACTTGGGTAAGGCTACGTTCACATTAGCGTCGCGTCGCTGTTGCGTCGGCGACGCAGCGGCGACGCACGGAAAAACGCGCGCGTTTTGCGACGCGTGCGTCGTTTTTTGACGAAATCGGACGCACAGAAAATGCAACTTGTAGCGTTTTCTTGCGTCCGACGCTAGCGTCTAAAACGACGCACGTGTCGGAAAACGCGTGCAAAAAGACGCACGCGTCCCCTATGTTAAACATAGGGGCGCGTCGCCGCTGCGTAACGCTAATGTGAACGTAGCCTAAGCCCACCACAAAGTCTATCCTGACCGTTTTCCAGGGCCTGTTCACCACCGGCAGGGGGTAAAGTAGCCCAGCAGGCCATTGTCGAGGAGACTTGTTCTTGGCACAGGAGACACATGCTCGAATGTAGTTTCCGACGTCACAGGCCATATGCAGCCACCAGTACGTCCTTGACAGAAGCTCAAATGTTCTCTTGGTCCCAAAATGTCCCCCCACCCTGGACGAGTGAGCCCATGAGAGAACCTCCGGTCGCAAATTAGATGGCACAAAAGTCTTGCCCGGGGGCACAGACTCTAGCAAAATCCAGGCCACAGTTATCAGGCTCTCTGAAGGGACAATAAACTGAGGCTGCTCCTCCTCCTCCTCAGATGACACTACTGAGTGGGAGAGATCGTTGGCAGGGATGTTCTCCCCGGAGAGAAAATGGAAGGTGAAATGGAGCCGGGAGAATAACAGGGACCATCTAGCCTGGCAAGAATTTAGCCGCTGGACAGTCTGTAAATACACCAAATTTTTGTGGTCGGTGTAAACTTGGAAGGGAAAGCGAGCTCCCTCCAGGAGGTGTCTCCACTCTGAGAAGGCCAACTTCATGTCTAGCAACTCCCTGTCCCCGATGGAATAATTCCTCTCTGCTGGTGTGAAGGTCTTGGAGAAGAAGAAGTAAGGATGCTTCCGACCCTGAGCATCCTTTTGAAAGAGGACTACTCCAGCACTGACGGAAGAGGAATCCACCTCCATGATAAATGGTTTATCAACATCGGAGCAATGTAAAATGGGAGCGCTAGCGAAGTGTGACATAATAGAAAGGCCTTGGAGACCTCCTCCGACCACAATTTGGGATTTTCTCCCTTCTTGGTGAGAGCAGCCAAGGGAGCTACCAAAGTTCAGAAGTGGGGAATAAACTGGCGATAATAATTAATGAACCCCATAAAGCTCTGCACCGCTTTAAGAGAATGGGGTTTACTGCCAGTCCATCACAGCCTGTAGCTTGGCATGATCCATGGCCAATCCCCTGGCGGAGATGATATAGCTCAGGAATGGCAAGGACTCCTGCTTAAACACACACTTCTCCAACTTGGCATAGAGATAGTTTGCCCTTAGGAGATTGAAGACTTTGCAGATATCTCTCCGGTGGGAGTCTATATCTGGAGAGTAGATGAGAATATCATCCATATAGACTACAACCAAGGTGGTGAGCATATCCCGGAAGATATCATTCACAAAGTTTTGGAAATCGGCAGGAGCAGTACAGAGCCCGAAGGGCATCACCAGGTATTCATAGTGCCCGTCCCTGGTGCTAAGTGCCGTCTTCCATTCGTCTCCCTCATGGATGCAAATCAAGTTGTAGGCACCCCGTAGATCAAGTTTAGTAAATACCCGAGCTCCCCTGCAACCTATCGAATAGCTCAGATATCAGAGGCAGAGAGGGTATTTGTTCTTGATTGTGTTAAGACCCCTGTAATCAAAGCATTGACATAGTTCTCCGTTCTTCTGCATGAAGAAGTACCCAGCCCCTGTAGGTGACACTGACTTCCTAATGAATCCTCTTGCCAGATTCTCCTGGATGTATTTTGACATCGCCTCCATCAGAGATAGGAGATAGACTCGACCCCGGGGAGGCTCTGCACCAGGCAAGAGGTCAATAGGACAGTGTTATGGGCGGTGGGTCTCCGCAGCCCTCTTGGAGAATACATCCGCATAGGGCCAATAATGCTTGGGGAGAGAGGAAAGATCTGTGGGTATTTCAGTAGTAACAACCTGAACGCACTCCCTCAGACCTCTAGCCTCACAAGATTCACTCCATCCCAAAAATTCTCCCTGTGGACCACTCTATATGTGGGGAGTGGTAACGTAACCAGGGTATCCCAAGCAAGATCTCGTCTATCTCCTCGGGAATGACCAGTAAAGAAATAATCTACTGATAGGATAGTGACATAGAAAGAGTAAATGGGATGGACTGGTGTGTTGTGAGGGCAGTGTCGACCCATTCACCACTCTTACGGCCTCTGGTTTGGAGAGCATCACCAGGGGTTTTGCATGTTGTTGGATGAAGGCAAAACACCTGAAGTTGCCCTCTGCACCGGAATCCACGCAAAAGCTTTACCGTATGAGTGGATGGGCCTATAATTATTGTCCCCTTAAAGGACAGTTTGGAGGAAAACGTCACCATGTCTAGTGTACCTCCTCCTACAACCACTAGATGCTGACGTTTTCCCGACTGCTGGGGACATTTCCTAGCATAATGTCTAGACTGCTGGCATACAGGACAGACCTTGAGTGCATGAGCGGTTCGGGACTTAGGCCCCGCCCATGACATCTCCATGGCCTCAGGTGGCTCGGACGCCTGTACTGGAGATTCCAGAGGTTTGGTGAAGTTGGGAGCCAGGCAAAACCTTTGACTACACTGGGCTCACTCCAACCTTAGCTCATTAAAAAGGTCAATGCGGGTAGATATAGCCATTGGCTCCTCCAGTGTGGCAGGAATCTCCCTAGTGGCCAATGCATCCTTCACATGTTCAGCCAGTCCCCTCCAGAACACTGGGATAAGGACTTTATAAGACCAGTCCAGCTCAGATGCCAATGTCCTGAAATGAATAGCAAAAAGGCTGACCATGGATGAACCCTGTATGAGTGCCAGCAGTTGGAGCGCCGAATCATGGGTGACACGAGGTCCCATAAATACCTTTTTCAGAGTGTCCAGGAACTTTGGAGCACTCTGCACCACATGATCATCACGCTTCCACAGCGGCGTTGCACACTCCAATGCGCTGACCGACAGAAGGGATATAATAAATCCGACTCTAGCCCATTCTGTGGGAAAACGTGCAGCCAGGAGCTGAAGATGTATGGCACACTGGCTCACGAATCCGAGACACTGCTTACTGTCTCCAGCAAACTTATCCAGCAATGGGAGATGGGAGAATGTTGGAGCAGGGGTGGCAGTGGAAAAACTGGCTGCAGCCACGCTAGCAGCCTGGACAGCTATTGCGGTAACATCCACAGCTGAGGTTTTACGCTCGAGAGCCGCCAACCTGCCCTCCAGCTGCTGAGTGTACTGCTGCAGTCCCTGTTCGTCCGCCATTACTAGCCAGACCCTGGAGCTAGTATAATGTTAGGACTGGCAGAATGCACTAAATAATAATATTAGAGAATATGAGGTGCGTTCGCAGTCCGGGGTCCACCGTGCAGAGATGACACCTGCTGCTGAGTAATGGCGGATGGACGCTTGCTCTCACGTGGGTTAGACCTCACCCAGTGTGAATAGAAGCGAACTCTGTTGCTTCACAGAGTTACCATAAATATGCTGCGTCCCGTTAGCAGTCACAGGGTGAAGCTGAAAGACACTAGTGGGATCCCTATGAATCACCCCCTCTAAACTGGTAATTGGACTCGTTCTGACTCTCGGTGGCTTTTGAGCCCGCGCCTGAGGACACCCTGAGTTAGAAGCTGAGTCCAAGCGGGAGTTCCCACCCTACACTGACCGGCTGTCAGCAAAGGGCACTGATTGCACATACGAGCGGGCAATGTGATTAGACTCTGAAACATGTGCTAAGTGTGCAGGTTTCACTGTCGGGCGCTAGGTAGCTTCCACCATTCGCGTACAGTCATCAACACAAGGAATGGTAATGAATAAGGATCTTTCATCCATCGACATACATCCATCTACACACACACACGTTATCAAGTTTAAACTAGCGCATGGCTGAGCGGCCATGCACACATTTATAGAAGTAGCACTCCAGGACCTTCCAGATGGTCCAATAGGAGCCGCAACAGAACCTGAGCATGTGACCCCAGATCTCCAATGGAAGGTCGTCCCATGGGCATGGTTCGAGATTCCCCCTGTGCAGCGGCGGGAACTCAACACCTAACATCTGGTTTGGCTGTGAGAGAGGCATCTGACCGAAATCCAAAGGTAACATTTCTCCTTGCAGAGAGTGACGTGTTAAGCATGCCAAGATGAGTAGATGTTTAAGCTGCAATGGATCCTGGTCAGATGCCTCTCTCACAGCCAAACCAGATCTCACACTTTGCACTGACGAGCGGCAGTACCCCCGAAACACAGTGTCTGCAATTTAAGATACTGGTTTTGGCTTTTATCCTAAGTTATGTGACAAGGCTCATTAAAGGGTCAACAATGACTTTTAGGATTGCTACTTACTATAGGTGGCACTAGAATTCTAGTCCTCTTCCACTCTGAAGAGAAAATTTACACAATCCTCGCTGCTGTAACCTAAAAAAAAATATATCAAGGTAACATCTATGCTATTCTCTATTAACCCCTTTCTGCCATCGGATGGAATAGTACACCAGAACATGTAATTTGCACAGATGATATGTGCCCGCAATAGGCGCGGACGGAATCGCGATCCACCTCACCTATTGGCTAGTTAAATGCTGCTGTCAAACTCTGACAGCGGCATTTAACAAGCACTTCCGTTCATCTGGCCGGAAATGTGCGCACCGGTGACACCCATCATATGATCGGGGGTCATCGATGCGTCGGCATAACAACCAGAGGTCTCCTGCAGACCTCTTTGGTTGTTGATGCCAGATTACTGTGAGCACCACCCTGTGGTCGGCACTCATAGCAATGCTGTAATTCTCCTACATAGAGGCGATCTGAGCATCGCCTCTCTGTAGCAGAGGCAATCAAGTTGTGCCAGCTTCTAGAGGCATGGAAAAAGTAAAAAAAAAAAAAATGTTTTTAAAAATATTTACAAAAATAAAAAAAAATATAAAGTTCAAATCGCCCCCTTTTGCCCCATTCAAAATAAAACAATTAAAAAAATCAAACCTAAACATATTTAGTATCACCGCTTTCAGAATAACCCGATCTGTCAATAAAAAAAGGATTAATATGATCACTACACTGTGTAGCGATAAATCGCCAGAATTACATTTTTTTGGTCACTGCGACATTGCATTAAAATGAAATAACTGGTGATTAAAAGATCGTATCTACCCAAAATGGTATCATTAAAAAGGTCAGCTCGACCCGCAAAAATAAGCCCTCACCCAACCCCAGAACATGAAAAATGAAGACGCTAAAGGTATTGGAAAATTGTGCAAAGTTTGGAATTTTTTTTCACCACTTAGATAAAAAAGAACCTAGACATGTTTTGTGTTTATGAACTCGTAATGACCTGAAAAATCATAATGGCAGGTCAGTTTTAGCATTTAGTGAACTTAGCAAAAAAGCCAAACAAAAAACAAGTGTGAGATTGCACTTTTTTGCAATTTCACCGCACTTGGAATCTTTTTCCCGTTTTCTATGATAAAACCAATGGTGTTGTTCAAAAGTACAACTCGTTCCACAAATAAATAAGTGCTCACATGGCCATATTGACGGAAAAATAAAAAAAAGTTATTGCTCTGGGAAGGAGGGGAGCGAAAAACAAAAACGTGAAACCAAAAAAAAGCTCTGGGGGTTAAGGGGTTAATATCGCTGTTTGAGGCATTTACACGAGAAAAGGCAGAGTACAAAAACCACCATAGAATAAAACGTACAAAATTTTTATTATCAATGTTAATACCAATAAAACAACAATCAATATAATTATACAGAAGAGGAGGGGATCAAGGAGACATACTGGTGTAGCAAAATAGACTATGTCACATATTCCCAAGGGTGAGCGGGATCAGAGGTGTTAATCAGTAAAAAAAACTAATCACAGTATACGTGAAACATAAGAGCTAAAGAGTACTCAAGGAAATATCATTGCATAATACACATCGAGTTACCCACAAGATTAATCCTGTTTACCCATCGTTAGAGGCAACAATTTTCTAATTTCTTCTATTATTATTATTCTCCTTTGGAGCGGTGTTATACTCCTATGGGGCTGCATTGAACTCCTATGTTGTGACCTCTTGAAGCTCATCAAGAGAATGCCAAGAGTGTGCAAAGCAGTCATCAAAGCAAAAGGTGGCTACTTTAACCCCTTCCCGACCTGTGACACAGCGTATGCGTCATGAAAGTCGGTGCCAATCCGACCTGTGACGCATATGCTGTGTCACAGAAAGATCGCGTCCCTGCAGATCGGGTGAAAGGGTTAACTCCCATTTCACCCGATCTGCAGGGACAGGGGGAGTGGTAGTTTAGCCCAGGGGGGGTGGCTTCACCCCCTCGTGGCTACGATCGCTCTGATTGGCTGTTGAAAGTGAAACTGCCAATCAGAGCGATTTGTAATATTTCACCCATTATAACGGGTGAAATATTACAATCCAGCCATGGCCGATGCTGAAATATCATCGGCCATGGCTGGAAATACTAGTGTGCCCCCACCCCACCGATCGCCCCCCCAGCCCCCCGATCTGGCCGGTACACTGCTCCGGCTCCCCTCCATCCAGTGCTCCGCTCCCCCCCGTGCTCCAATCACCCCCCCGTGCTACAATCACCCCCCCTGCATTCAGATCCACCCCCCCTTGCTCCGTTCCACCCCCCCATGCTCCGTTCCAGCCCCCCCGTGCTCCGTTCCACGCCCCCCGTGCTCCGTTCCACGCCTGCCGCGCTCCGATTCCCCCCCCCCGTGCTCCGATCCCCCCCCCGTGCTCCGATCCCCCCCCCGTGGGCCCCCCCCCAACCCCATCATACTTACCGATCCAGCCGGGGTCCCGTCCGTCTTCTCCCTAGGCGCCGCCATCTTCCAAAATGGCGGGCGCATGCGCAGTGCGCCCGCCGAATCTGCCGGCCGGCAGATTCGTTCCAAAGTGCATTTTGATCACTGAGATAGATTATATCTCAGTGATCAAAATAAAAAAAATAATACATGACCCCCCCCCCCTTTGTCACCCCCATAGGTAGGGACAATAAAAAAATAAAATTGTTTTTTTTCACTAATGTTACAATAGGGTTAGGGTTAGGGGTAGGGTTAGGGCTAGGGTTAGGGTTAGGGGTAGGGTTAGGGCTAGGGTTAGGGCTAGGGTTAGGGCTAGGGTTAGGGCTAGGGTTAGGGGTAGGGCTAGGGTTAGGGGTAGGGTTAGGGCTAGGGTTAGGGTTTCGGTATGTGCACACGTATTCTGGTCCTCTGCGGATTTTTCCGCTGCGGATTTGATAAATCCGCAGTGCTAAACCGCTGCGGATTTATGGCGGATTTACCGCGTTTTTTTCTGCGCATTTCACTGCGGTTTTACAATTGCGATTTTCTATTTGAGCAGTTGTAAAACCGCTGCGGAATCCGCACAAAGAAGTGACATGCTGCGGAATGTAAACCGCTGCGTTTCCGTGCAGTTTTTCCGCAGCATGTGTACAGCGATTTTTGTTTCCCGTAGGTTTACATTGAACTGTAAACTCATGGGAAACTGCTGCGGATCTGCAGCGTTTTCCGCAGCGTGTGCACATTCCTTTAGAATTAGGCTATGTTCACACGGTGCGGATTTGGCTGCGGATTGGCCGCTGCGGATTCGCAGCAGTATTCCATCAGGTTTACAGTACCATGTAAACATATGAAAAACCAAATCCGCTGTGCCCATGGTGCAGAAAATACCGCGCGGAAACGCTGCGTTGTATTTTCCGCAGCATGTCAATTCTTTGTGCGGATTCCGCGGCTTTTTACACCTGTTCCTCAATAGGAATCCGCAGGTGAAATCCGCACAAAAAACACTGGAAATCCGCGGAAAATCCGCAGGTAAAACGCAGTGCCTTTTACCCGCGGATTTTTCAAAAATGGTGCGGAAATATCTCACACGAATCCGCAACGTGGGCACATAGCCTTAGGGTTAGGGTTGGAATTAGGGTTGTGGTTAGGGTTGTGATTAGGGTTATGGCTACAGTTGGGATTAGGGTTAGGGGTGTGGGGGGGTTAGTGTTGGAGGTAGAATTGAGGGGTTACCACTGTTTAGGCACATCAGGGGTCTCCAAACGCAACATGGCGCCACCATTGATTCCAGCCAATCTCGTATTCAAAAAGTCAAATGGTGCTCCCTCACTTCCGAGCAGTGAAGTGTGCCCAAACAGTGGTTTACCCCCACATATGGGGTACCAGCATACTCAGGATAAACTGCGCAACAATTACTGGGGTCCAATTTCTCCTGTTACCCTTGTGAATCTAAAAAAATGCTTGCTAAAACATCATTTTTGAGGAAAGAAAAATGATTTTTTATTTTCACGGCTCTGCGTTGTAAACGTCTGTGAAGCACTTGGGGGTTCAAAGTGCTCACCACATATCTAGATAAGTTCCTTGGGGGGTCTAGTTTCTAAAATGGGGTCACTTGTGGGGGGTTTCTACTGTTTAGGCACACCAGGGGCTCTGCATACGCAATGTGACGCCCGCAGACCATTCCATCAAAGTCTGCATTTCAAAAGTCACTACTTCCCTTCTGAGCCCCGACGTGTGCCCAAACAGTGGTTTACCCCCACACATGGGGTATCAGCGTACTCAGGAGAAACTGGACAACAACTTTTGGGGTCCAATTTCTCCTGTAACCCTTGGGAAAATAAAAAATTCTGGGCTAAATAATTATTTTTGAGGAAAGAAAACGTATTTATTATTTTCACGGCTCTGCATTATAAACTTCTATGAAGCACTTGGGGGTTCAAAGTGCTCACCACACATCTAGATAAGTTCCTTTCGGGGTCTAGTTTCCAAAATGGGGTCATTTGTGGGGGGTTTCTACTGTTTAGGCACATCAGGGGCTCTGCAAACGCAACGTGACGCCCGCAGAGCATTCCATCAAAGTCTGCATTTCAAAACGTCACTACTTCAATTCCGAGCCCCGGCATGTGCCCAAACAGTAGTTTACCCCCACATATGGGGTATCACCGTACTCAGGAGAAACTGGACAACAAATATTGGGGTCAAATTTCTCCTGTTACCCTTGGGAAAATTAAAAAATTCTGGGCTAAATAATTATTTTTGAGGAAAGAAAACGTATTTATTATTTTCACGGCTCTGCATTATAAACTTCTATGAAGCACTTGGGGGTTCAAAGTGCTCACCACACATCTAGATAAGTTCCTTTCGGGGTCTAGTTTCCAAAATGGGGTCACTTGGGGGTTTCTACTGTTAAGCCACATCAGGGGCTCTGCAAACGCAACGTGACGCCCACAGAGCATTCCATCAAAGTCTGCATTTCAAAACGTCACTACTTCATTTCCGAGCCTCGGCATGTGCCCAAACAGTGGTTTACCCCCACATATGGGGTATCGGCGTACTCAGGAGAAACTGGACAACAACTTTTGGGATCCAATTTCTCCTGTTACCCTTGGTAAAATAAAAAATTGCAGGCTAAAAGATCATTTTTGAGAAAATAATTTTTTTTTTTTATTTTCATGGCTCTGCGTTATAAACTTCTGTGAAGCACTTGGGGGTTCAAAGTCCTCACCACACATCTAGATTAGTTCCTTTGGGGGTCTAGTTTCCAAAATGGGGTCATTTCTGGGGTATCTCCAATGTTTAGGCACACAGGGGCTCTCCAAACGTGACATGGTGTCCGCTAATGATTGGAGCTAATTTTCCATTTAAAAAGCCAAATGGCGTGCCATCCCTTCCGAGCCCTGCCGTGCGCCCAAACAGTGGTTTACCCCCACATATGGGGTATCAGCGTACTCAGGACAAACTGTACAACAATATTTGGGGTCCAATTTCTCCTATTATCCTTGGCAAAATAGGAAATTCCAGGCTGAAAAATCATTTTTGAGGAAAGAAAAATTATTTTTTATTTTCATGGCTCTGCGTTATAAACTTCTGTGAAGCACCTGGGGGTTTAAAGTGCTCAATATGCATCTAGATAAGTTCCTTGTGGGGTCTAGTTTCCAAAATGGGGTCACTTGTGGGGGAGCTCCAATGCATAGGCACACAGGGGCTCTCCAAACGCGACATGGTGTCCGTTAACAATTGGAGCTAATTTTCCATTCAAAAAGTCAAATGGCGCGCCTTCCCTTCCGATCCCTGCCGTGTGCCCAAACAGTGGTTTACCCCCACATATGAGGTATCGGCGTACTCGGGAGAAATTGCCCAACAAATTTTATGATCCATTTTATCCTACTGCCCATGTGAAAATGAAAAAATTGAGGCGAAAAGAATTTTTTTGTGAAAAAAAAGTACTTTTTCATTTTTACAGATCAATTTGTGAAGCACCTGAGGGTTTAAAGTGCTCACTAGGCATCTAAATAAGTTCCTTGGGGGGGTCTAGTTTCCAAAATGGGGTCACTTGTGGGGGAGCGCCAATGTTTAGGCACACAGGAGCTCTCCAAATGCGACATGGTGTCCGCTAACGATGGAAATAATTTTTCATTCAAAAAGTCAAATGGCGCTCCTTCCCTTCCGAGCCTTACCATGTGCCCAAACAGTGGTTTACCCCCACATATGAGGTATCGGCGTACTCAGAAGAAATTGCCCAACACATTTTAGGATCCATTTTATCCTGTTGCCCATGTGAAAATGAAAAAATTGAGGCTAAATGAATTTTTTTGTGAAAAAAAAGTACTTTTTCATTTTTACGGATCAATTTGTGAAGCACCTGGGGGTTCAAAGTGCTCACTATGCATCTAGATAAGTTCCTTGGGGGCGTCTAGTTTCCAAAATGGGGTCACCTGTGGGGGAGCTCCAATTTTTAGGCACACGGGGGCTCTCCAAACGTGACATGGTGTCCGCTAAAGAGTGGAGCCAATTTTTGATTCAAAAAGTCAAATGGCGCTCCTTCCCTTCCAAGCCCTGCCGTGTGCCCAAACAGTGGTTTACCCCCACATATGAGGTATCAGCGTACTCAGGACAAATTGCACAACAACTTTCGTGGTTCAGTTTCTCCTTTTACCATTGGGAAAATAAAAAAATTGTTGCTAAAAGATAATTTTTGTGACTAAAAAGTTAAATGTTCATTTTTTCCTTCCATGTTGCTTCTGCTGCTGTGAAGCACCTGAAGGGTTAATAAACTTCTTGAATGTGGTTTTGAGTACCTTGAGGGGTGCAGTTTTTAGAATGGTGTCACTTTTGGGTATTTTCAGCCATATAGACCCCTCAAACTGACTTCAAATGTGAGGTGGTCCCTAAAAAAAATGGTTTTGTAAATTTCGTTGTAAAAATGACAAATCGCTGGTCAAATTTTAACCCTTATAACTTCCTAACAAAAAAAAATTTTGTTTCCAAAATTGTGCTGATGTAAAGTAAACATGTGGGAAATGTTATTTATTAACTATTTTGTGTCACATATCTCTCTGGTTTAACAGAATAAAAATTCAAAATGTGAAAATTGCGAAATTTTCAAAATTTTCGCCAAATTTCCGTTTTTATCACAAATAAACGCAGAATTTATTGACCTAAATTTACCACTAACATGAAGCCCAATATGTCACGAAAAAACAATCTCAGAACCGCTAGGATCCGTTGAAGCGTTCCTGAGTTATTACCTCATAAAGGGACACTGGTCAGAATTGCAAAAAACGGCAAGGTCTTTAAGGTCAAAGTAGGCTGGGTCATGAAGGGGTTAAAGAACCTAGAATATAAGACATATTTTCAGTTGTTTCACACTTTTTTGTTAAGTATATAATTCCAGATGTGTTATTTCATAGTTTTGATGCCTTCAGTGTGAATGCACAATTTTCATAGTCATGAAAATGCAGAAAAATCTTTAATTGAGGTGTGTCCAAACTTTTGGTCTGTACTGTATATACAAAAATTAAAATCTTTAAACTATCATCAACTCTTTGAACATGGTACCTAGCTGAGTTTTATTGAACGCCATCATGAAAAGACTGTTATTTTGTAATCAAATTATAAATTATAAACATTGACCTAGAAATAATGTCCCCTACTTTACTTCAGCCGCAATAGCCCCAGGTTGTTTTTGAGATCCTCGAGTATATACCATGCTGTGGATGTGAAGAGCTCAACCATATTCCTTTTTACCCCGAAAGAGCAACAATTCACAATAAATTGCCTCCATTTTAGAAGAAACTTGCCCTCTTGCATTTCTTTATTACATAAGGCTCCACCTCCATGAAATGCTTCATTTGTGCTATCAATTCTACAATGGGGGGAGTTTGGATCTAGACAATATTTAAGGAGCAGTTTCCTCGCCAATATAAGCAAGGTATGCATCAGTATAGGAGGACCACGCAACTTTCTGCAAAGATTATCTGCATTACTCCAGAAGTGTAATAAGGCTATAATAGGGAGACAGGGTGTACCCTGAGCTCCAAATAGTGTTAACCAAGCTTTAAACTAGTCCACAAAATGAAACTGATGCAGGGCAAGACCAAAGGCTGCACATGATATCGGAATTTTTTAGGTATCTTGAAAGCATAGATGGCTCCATGCATAATTTTATATTGAGTTTCTCTCCACGCTTTATTTATAATGTGTTTCATGAACATGTTCCACCCTTCCCTAATGTTACTATGAATCTCCACACCGTCGAACTGCTGCTTCCAATATTAAAAAAAAAATGTCCAGGTGAACCCCCAATAAATTGTACCTTATTACAGAGTACAGAATCAATATTGAGGGAGTACCCATTGGAGGTAAGGCTAGGTTCATATTGCATTAGTGCAACCCGTTTACATAGTTACATAGTTATTAAGGTTGAAGGAAGACTATATGTCCATCTAGTTCAACCCATAGCCTAACCTAACATGCCCTAACATGTTAACGGGTTGCGCTAACGCAATGTTTTTAATGGGGCCGCGTCCCGGGGTCGCGGTAACGTCCCCGCTCTCGCAGATCCCAGATCTGCGAGAGCGGGGAACGGACCGCGGGCGCGCCTCGGACGCTGCAAGCAGCGTCCGCGGCGCGCCAGGAAACACCGGCGCGTCGCTAGCGCGTGCCGAACATGGCACGCGCTAGTGCTGCGTGTTCCCATTGCCGTGAATGGGCGCGCTAACGGACGCGTTGCACGGCGTTAATTTCGCCGTGCAACGCTGTCCGTTAGCGCTTTCCCATTAACGCAATGGGAACCAAGCCTAACAGAATGACACCGACCTTAAAGGTAACGTCTTTTAAGTTGACCATAATTTAGAGTTTGATTTGTTCTAACTGAAAATAATGTTGGAGAGGTAGATTATATTTCTCCAGACACTCTGTGCATGCCAGCCATCTCTGCTCAGTTGGGTGGAGAAGATGCATGATGTTATCAACCCCTGCCTGCTGCTATTTTGAAAAATAAAATATTTTCATTGCTTTGGTGGAATTCAGGATTACGCAATAGTGGAAGGTGGTTTGAGACTCTCAAAGATAGGCCACATTTTGTTTTTCTTTACTGCCTTTGTGATGTGTTACAGAACCACTCAGCACTCAGAATATGTTGTGCAGTTATATGTATGTATAATAGCAATCCATGAGAGAACATAGAAGGACCACTGATCCAATGTAAAAAAATGTATAAACAACAACTTTTATTAATCAATATAGTACATATGATCAGACAATAACAAAAAACATGTAAAGAATACATATGTATTCTTTGTCAACATATAACCCTGTCCCATTTCCCTATCCAAGGGATGGGAAACACCCTAATTAATCATGAAATATACTGATAAGCTGGGCAATTAATAAACTGCATGCTTAAAGGGAACCTGTCACCCCGTTTTTTGAGATTGAGCTATAAATACTGTTAAATAGGGCCTGCGCTGTGTGTTCCTATAGTGTATGTAGTGTACCCCGATTCCCTATGTATGCTGAGAAATAACTTACCAAAGTCGCCGTTTTCGCCTGTCAATCAGGCTGGTCAGGTCGGGAGGGCGTGGTGACATCGGTGGTTCTTCCTCAGCTTTACGTTGGTGGCGTAGTGGCGTAGTGGTGAAGACACAGCGCGCGATCTGCGCTGTCATCCCTTGCATCGGTGGGGGCGGCCATCTTCCTGGGGCCGCGCGTGCGCAGATCGAGTGCTCTGCTGCACGGGGCTTCGGGAAAATGGCCGCGGGATGCCGCGCGTGCGCATTAGAGATCGCGGCGGCCATTTTCCCAAAGCCGAGTTTGCATCTCGGCTTTGGGAAAATGGCCGCCGCGATCTCTAATGCGCACGCGCGGCATCCCGCGGCCATTTTCCTGAAGCCCCGTGCAGCAGAGCACTCGATCTGCGCACGCGCGGCCCCAGGAAGATGGCCGCCCCCACCGATGCAAGGGATGACAGTGCAGATCGCGCGCTGTGTCTTCACCACTACGCCACTACGCCACCAACGTAAAGCTGAGGAAGAACCACCGATGTCACCACGCCCTCCCGACCTGACCAGCCTGATTGACAGGCGAAAACGGCGACTTTGGTAAGTTATTTCTCAGCATACATAGGGAATCGGGGTACACTACATACACTATAGGAACACACAGCGCAGGCCCTATTTAACAGTATTTATAGCTCAATCTCAAAAAACGGGGTGACAGGTTCCCTTTAATCAAAGAGTGTTTAGATTCTTTTCAATATAAAACAACAGCTTTTATTAACAAAAACAAATACAGACAAGTACAAAAGTAAAAACAATGCCTCAGAACCAGAATGTATAATATTGCAGGTAGGCATGAAACAAAATCTAATATAAGCTAGGGAGCAAATAAATAAGGTTTTTCAATAACAGAGCATGCTGAGAAAATACCTCCACTACATTCAAACTTATGGAAAATTTTGATGTTGAAATCAACAATTGATAATTAAAACAATGTCTACAAGATGAAAAATTGGAGGCTCAAACCGCATGCCCTATTATAGAATTGCCAAAATGTATACCAAACATAAGTGCTATCAAGTTTGTGCAGTAAACAAAAATACAGATTAAACAACCGTACATATGATGATAAGTGTGTTTAGACCAAACACATAATTTTATTGTACCGACATTGTTAAACAACAGAGCATGTTGAGAAAATACCTCACCTAATCGTCACTATACAGAGTTTTAATGTTGAAATCAACTATTATTGATGTTACATCCACCCAAAAAATTGTAACAACTCCAATGAGACGAAGAGATAGAGGCTCCAAAACCGCATGCTCAGTTGACTAGCTGACACAAACGAGACTCGGTGCTACCAAAAACTGGTCTGCACTAAACCTGTATACTAATCTAATGTCACAGAATGTGACAGGTGCAGCAGAAAAAATATACATGAACACAGCTGCCTAGCAATCTGAATGTCAACATGGTGTTAAATTACACCATAACTCTACATGCATCAGTACATGTCAGTACAAAGGATAACAAACCTTAACGATACATATCACCTGTTAAAGAGCGATGCTCCCCGCTAACCATCACACGTGGCACGCCGATTCCTGACAAACCCCGACGCGCGTTTCGCGACAGCTTCCTCCTGGGGGCGTGTCTAAAGGGAGGCATCATAGAGCTTATAAAAAGCCAAGGACCAATGCGATTCATAGTGGGCGGAGCCAAACAGCTGATCATTCTAACAGAGTCCGCTTACTGCGCTGGTCCGTCAGGTGCTGCAGTAATTAAATACCAAGCAACGAGACTGCACTGCCAGCAAACCGCAACAGCCCCTTCACATATGTGTAAAGCTCGCCTGTTAGAATAGATTTCACAAAAACACTGGCAGCCAGATATAGAGTGGGGATCGATACCATCAACAAACCCCACCTCGCATTCTATGTTATAAAGCATGCCAGAAAATCAATATATATGTCAATTTAGAAAAGACCGGGCAGAGTAGCCATAAAAATCACATTGAGTACAATAAGCGTTGGGCCAAACAAAAAGCTGGGAAAGAACACCAAACCGACATGAGGAATCGCTAGCCATATCGTTTACAAAACAAACGAATTCCTATCCATACAAATAGATCATAATCCTGAATTATAAAATATATAACATTCCATAGAAATCCCAACACCCATGTCACACCAAGGACGGCTGTAAGCCACACGTGCATCTATGTATATGGCGGATATTCAATAAAAATCAAGACAAGATCTTGAATGGTGTAAGCATTTAGGTGCAACAGAAATGTAGATAGGAAGTGTGAAAAGGAAAAAATATTAACATATAAAGTGTGAAAAGAAAAAAGAATAAGTAGACTAATGTGAAAAAGATAAATAATTGAATAAAGCCACCATGGATACCAATAAACGACAAATGATTGGAGCCTCCCCAAATGGGTCGGAACAACCAGCCATCGCCAAAACCAATACATGGATAAAGTGAATATGCAATATACAGAGTATTGAGTGAATAGTTATGCAGAAGAAAGAACAAATTCTGCAAAGAAAATACCCAGAATCCATCCATAGGTCTTGAGATTCAGTACTGGACCCACCTGCAGAATGTGACCAAATGCTGATATCTACACTCGCTAAATGTTTGGATTCAGTGAAAAAAGCACCAAGGAAAAAGTGAAGAATTTAATAATATAAATAAATCAACGATATACATCATTTTTCATAATAGATTTGTAACAACTTTTTAAACCCAAATATTGACATTTGGCACATATAGACATATTTATATATCAATACCCTAAAATGTCAAAATCACACAGCTTATACATAATAAATATAAAAGTCTATATAATTCTATTTGATCCATATGATATTACGATCTTCTTCTGGAGTAGATTTTAAAGGTGTATATACTCCAGTTAAATATAAACCGATCTTGATAATAGATCATGACCATAAGTCCATCCAAAATCAACAGCAGTCATATCAAGCTGGTGCCAACCAAGTTTGGATCAAATTCCATGTTCCCGGGTTAGAAGGGATAGCTCATGAACGAAGCCAGAATTCAATGACGGATAATTCCACATTCCGAAGTCCTTCCCAACTGTTGACAGTCTGAAGATACAGTACCACCGCCATCTCATAACAAACACTCCACTCCATAGATGGATCAATGAAGAACCACATTCATCAGCTAAAGGTGCACATGGCCTGAAGCTCTATGAAAATAAAAGAACTGGATTAAAATACCTATTAAAAAACACATATAAACCTCAACAGACACTATAACAAATTAAAAAATGACCAATGCCAATAAATGGAAAAAATGATAATGAATTAAATAAGTCACAAAAAAGCCCCAAAACCCAGATTCTCGTGGAGTCCCTGGGGTGCCAAGGTACCCAGCCGATAAATCCATCGGCTTTCAACCTGAGCCAACCTTTTAGCCAGATCACCACCTCTGGGTCCCATATTAACTTGATCTATGGCTTTCACCCGCATAAGTCTGGGATCACTATTATGAAATTTCTTATAGTGCCTAGGGAGTGTTTTAAGGTTGGCACAGTCCTGAATAGCTTTGGATTTCTCTATGTCCAAGTAATGCTCCCGAATGCGTATTTTGAGTTCTCTTGTCGTAAGACCTATATAAATCTTACCGCATGGGCATGTTGAGTGATAGATCACTCCCTTGGATGAACAGGACAAGAAACTTCTAATTTCATAGGTCTTGGAGCCGTCAAAGTTAGTAATTTTTTTTGCTTTGATGCAATTCGCGCACGCCTTGCATCGACCACAAGGGAAGAAGCCAATTAGTTCATCTTTGGCTCTTTTACTCTTTATAGATGAGTCATAATGGCTATGTACCAAGATATCCTGAATGTTCCTGGACCGTTTAGCCACTATTGAAGGCCTGGAGGGCAGACACTGTCTAAGCACTGGATCGGTTTGTAATACGGCCCAATGTTTTTGTATGATATTCTTAAATTGAAACCATTTGTTGTGGTGGACAGTAATCAATCTAACTTGATCTTTCTGTTTTTCTGACCTCACAGTGTTGTTATACAGTAAGGTATCTCTAGATGTCCTCTCTGCCCTGACTCGGCCTCTCCTAATAACCTTTTGACTATAGCCTCGTTGCACAAATCTTTCTGTGAGATCATCTGCCTGTCTATAAAAATCCTCATCTTTTGAGCATATACGCCGCACTCGTAGGAATTGTCCCACAGGTATTCCTTTGATGGTAGACGGCAGATGAGCAGACTCGGCATGGAGTAAAGAATTAGTAGCTGTAGGCTTGCGGTATACACTAGTGACCAAGTCACCTTCGGGCAGGGCACGTATCTGCAAGTCGAGAAAATCCACAGACCTACCAAATTTGAAGGTCAACTTGATGTTCAAATCATTGCGATTGAGGGCCGCCATGAGGGCATGAAGATCATTAATGCTCCCCTCCCATACAAACCAAACATCATCAATATATCTCATTCAACCTTGGATGAGATCCATCTGGGGGATGGGATTACTCATAAAAATCTCCCTTTCCCAAGCCCTCAGAAAGAGGTTTGCATAGGAGGGGGCACAACAAGCCCCCATGGCAGTGCCCTGCAACTGCAGATACGTGCCCTGCCCGAAAACAAAAACATTGTGGGACAAAACAAACTGCAAAAGCTCAAGTAAGAGTTCAATTAACTTACCATCAAGGTTACCTGATCTCAAGTATAGTGCCACAGCCTCAATACCGTCTGCATGTCTAATAGAGGTGTAAAGAGCCTCTACATCTGCGGTCACCATAACACTATTGGGGCTCAACTGAAGATTATCAAGTCTCTGCAACGCGGCCGTAGTGTCTTTAATAAAAGATGGTAACTGATTAACAAGAGGTTTCAAATAATAATCCAGAACCTGGGTCACCACTTCACACAGGCCCCCATTCCCCGACACTATCGGCCTGCCGGGCGGGTCACTAGGATTTTTGTGTATTTTGGGGATGAGGTACAATGTAGGCATTCTAGGATACATGTTTTTTATGAGTTCCAGCAATCTTTTGGGAATGATGCCCTCATCAAAGGCCCTTTCTAAAATTTTTGTTAATTCTTCTTGATAAGAAGCCATAGGGTTGATAGAAAGTCTCTTATAACATGTTCCATCATCAAGTAGTTTGTGGGCCTGTTTCTCATACAGCACGCGAGGCCAGATGACTAGATTTCCGCCTTTGTCGGCTGCCTTGTATACTACATCGTCCCATCCCTTTAAGGCCTGTAGGGCTTGTTTTTCTAGTTGTCTCATATTGGATGAGCCAAAACCCTTAGCTGCCAGTTCTTCTATCTCTTTAGTCACCAATCTGGTGAAGACCTCCACAGCAGGGCATAAATTAAGTGCTGGAAACTTCATAGACTTGCCTACCAAATGTACAGGAAAACCACTCACCTCCGTGGGATTACTCTCACGTTCCAAAGCTTCCAAATTCGCAAGGGCCTCCCTCTCCACCTCAGTGTCAAAATATTCATCTTTTTGTCCCTTGTAGTGTAATTTTTTTTAAATTAATTTCCTTGAAAAAAGGTGCACATCTTTTACCGATGTGAAGGCATCTAAGGAGTAGGATGGACAAAAAGTGAGCCCTTTTTCCAAAATTGACACTTGAATATCTGACAAGATGTGCTCAGACAAATTTATTACCTTCATTTTATCACTTTTTTGGTAACTCCTTTTCTTGAAAAACTCATTAGTTTTAGAGTTTCCTCCATATCTAATGCATTTGTTCCAAGGAGTGGTGTCATTGCTGTTATTTGATGTACCCGCATCCGATATTGAGGATGCTGAACTAAAAGATTCAGATCTCACTTTCCGTTTAACATCACCGGCTCGTGGGTTTTGCCACCTATAGATTTTATTGGATTCAAAATCCGTGACATCTCTTACATATTTCTTAGTTTTCACCGAGCAGATCTCTTTCTCCCACTTTTCTTAGTCGTTGTCTATATCCTTCAAGAATGAATCCAATTGATCGCTCTTTAGATCCTTCTTGAGAGAAAGTTCTAATTTACTAATTTCCTCCTCGATACTTTTTATAGACAAAATATTGCTCTCTATGATTATTTGGAGGAACTCCATAGAACAAGCAGAAGCCGCTGCCATCCAACGCTCAACTAAACCTTGTTCTCGTAAATCGAACGTGGGGTAAAGCTGCACCCGAAGTCCCCGTGGGATTATTTTCTGACTTACATAGTTTTCCAATGTAGTCTTTGTCCACCAAATTTTAGTTTTCTTATGAATACAATTTTTATACTGTTTCATTACATCCTTTTCAACATTTATGGCATCAGTCATTGGTTGAGAGGCATTGGAACGAAAAATATTTGTGGCTTTTTGACGCCAGCTTAATTCTCTGGCCGAAAAATCCATTTTAAGGAATCGGGTATACTGCCTATAGACAGAAATACAATATGTCAACATATAACCCTGTCCCATTTCCCTATCCAAGGGATGGGAAACACCCTAATTAATCATGAAACATACTGATAAGCTGGGCAATTAATAAACTGCATGCTTAATCAAAGAGTGTTTAGATTCTTTTCAATATAAAACAACAGCTTTTAATAACAAAAACAAATACAGACAAGTACAAAAGTAAAAACAATGCCTCAGAACCAGAATGTATAATATTGCAGGTAGGCGTGAAACAAAATCTAATATAAGCTAGGGAGCAAATAAATAAGGTTTTTCAATAACAGAGCATGCTGAGAAAATACCTCCACTACATTCAAACTTATGGAAAATTTCGATGTTGAAATCAACAATTGATAATTAAAACAATGTCTACAAGATGAAAAATTGGAGGCTCAAACCGCATGCCCTATTATAGAATTGCCAAAATGTATACCAAACATAAGTGCTATCAAGTTTGTGCAGTAAACAAAAATACAGATTAAACAACCGTACATATGATGATAAGTGTGTTTAGACCAAACACATAATTTTATTGTACCGACATTGTTAAACAACAGAGCATGTTGAGAAAATACCTCACCTAATCGTCACTATACAGAGTTTTAATGTTGAAATCAACTATTATTGATGTTACATCCACCCAAAAAATTGTAACAACTCCAATGAGACGAAGAGATAGAGGCTCCAAAACCGCATGCTCAGTTGACTAGCTGACACAAACGAGACTCGGTGCTACCAAAAACTGGTCTGCACTAAACCTGTATACTAATCTAATGTCACAGAATGTGACAGGTGCAGCAGAAAAAATATACATGAACACAGCTGCCTAGCAATCTGAATGTCAACATGGTGTTAAATTACACCATAACTCTGCATGCATCAGTACATGTCAGTACAAAGGATAACAAACCTTAACGATACATATCACCTGTTAAAGAGCGATGCTCCCCGCTAACCATCACACGTGGCACGCCGATTCCTGACAAACCCCGATGCGCGTTTCGCGACAGCTTCCTCCTGGGGGCGTGTCTAAAGGGAGGCATCATAGAGCTTATAAAAAGCCAAGGACCAATGCGATTCATAGTGGGCGGAGCCAAACAGCTGATCATTCTAACAGAGTCCGCTTACTGCGCTGGTCCGTCAGGTGCTGCAGTAATTAAATACCAAGCAACGAGACTGCACTGCCAGCAAACCGCAACAGCCCCTTCACATATGTGTAAAGCTCGCCTGTTAGAATAGATTTCACAAAAACACTGGCAGCCAGATATAGAGTGGGGATCGATACCATCAACAAACCCCACCTCGCATTCTATGTTATAAAGCATGCCAGAAAATCAATATATATGTCAATTTAGAAAAGACCGGGCAGAGTAGCCATAAAAATCACATTGAGTACAATAAGCGTTGGGGCAAACAAAAAGCTGGGAAAGAACACCAAACCGACATGAGGAATCGCTAGCCATATCGTTTACAAAACAAACGAATTCCTATCCATACAAATAGATCATAATCCTGAATTATAAAATATATAACATTCCATAGAAATCCCGACACCCATGTCACACCAAGGACGGCTGTAAGCCACACGTGCATCTATGTATATGGCGGATATTCAATAAAAATCAAGACAAGATCTTGAATGGTGTAAGCATTTAGGTGCAACAGAAATGTAGATAGGAAGTGTGAAAAGGAAAACATATTAACATATAGAGTGTGAAAAGAAAAAAGAATAAATAATGTGAAAAAGATAAATAATTGAATAAAGCCACCATGGATACCAATAAACGACAAATGATTGGAGCCTCCCCAAATGGGTCGGAACAACCAGCCATCGCCAAAACCAATACATGGATAAAGTGAATATGCAATATACAGAGTATTGAGTGAATAGTTATGCAGAAGAAAGAACAAATTCTGCAAAAATAAATACACAGAATCCATCCATAGGTCTTGAGATTCAGCACTGGACCCACCTGCAGAATGTGACCAAATGCTGATATCTACACTCGCTAAATGTTTGGATTCAGTGAAAAAAACACCAAGGAAAAAGTGAAGAATTTAATAATATAAATAAATCAACCATATACATCATTTTTCATAATAGATTTGTAACAACTTTTTAAACCCAAATATTGACATTTGGCACATATAGACAAATTTATATATCAATACCCTAAAATGTCAAAATCACACAGCTTATACATAATAAATATAAAGATGAAAGTCTATATAATTCTATTTGATCCATATGATATTACGATCTTCTTCTGGAGTAGATTTTAAAGGTGTATATACTCCAGTTAAATATAAACCGATCTTGATAATAGATCATGACCATAAGTCCATCCAAAATCAACAGCAGTCATATCAAGCTGGTGCCAACCAAGTTTGGATCAAATTCCATGTTCCCGGGTTAGAAGGGATAGCTCATGAACGAAGCCAGAATTCAATGACGGATAATTCCACATTCCGAAGTCCTTCCCAACTGTTGACAGTCTGAAGATACAGTACCACCGCCATCTCATAACAAACACTCCACTCCATAGATGGATCAATGAAGAACCACATTCATCAGCTAAAGGTGCACATGGCCTGAAGCTCTATGAAAATAAAAGAACTGGATTAAAATACCTATTAAAAAACACATATAAACCTCAACAGACACTATAACAAATTAAAAAATGACCAATGCCAATAAATGGAAAAAATGATAATGAATTAAATAAGTCACAAAAAAGCCCCAAAACCCAGATTCTCATTGAGTCCCTGGGGTGCCAAGGTACCCAGCCGATAAATCCATCGGCTTTCAACCTGAGCCAACCTTTTAGCCAGATCACCACCTCTGGGTCCCATATTAACTTGATCTATGGCTTTCACCCGCATAAGTCTGGGATCACTATTATGAAATTTCTTATAGTGCCTAGGGAGTGTTTTAAGGTTGGCACAGTCCTGAATAGCTTTGGATTTCTCTATGTCCAAGTAATGCTCCCGAATGCGTATTTTGAGTTCTCTTGTCGTAAGACCTATATAAATCTTACCGCATGGGCATGTTGAGTGATAGATCACTCCCTTGGATGAACAGGACAAGAAACTTCTAATTTCATAGGTCTTGGAGCCGTCAAAGTTAGTAATTTTTTTTGCTTTGATGCAATTCGCGCACGCTTTGCGTCGACCACAAGGGAAGAAGCCAATTAGTTCATCTTTGGCTCTTTTACTCTTTATAGATGAGTCATAATGGCTATGTACCAAGATATCCTGAATGTTCCTGGACCGTTTAGCCACTATTGAAGGCCTGGAGGGCAGACACTGTCTAAGCACTGGATCGGTTTGTAATACGGCCCAATGTTTTTGTATGATATTCTTAAATTGAAACCATTTGTTGTGGTGGACAGTAATCAATCTAACTTGATCTTTCTGTTTTTCTGACCTCACAGTGTTGTTATACAGTAAGGTATCTCTAGATGTCCTCTCTGCCCTGACTCGGCCTCTCCTAATAACCTTTTGACTATAGCCTCGTTGCACAAATCTTTCTGTGAGATCATCTGCCTGTCTATAAAAATCCTCATCTTTTGAGCATATACGCCGCACTCGTAGGAATTGTCCCACAGGTATTCCTTTGATGGTAGACGGCAGATGAGCAGACTCGGCATGGAGTAAAGAATTAGTAGCTGTAGGCTTGCGGTATACACTAGTGACCAAGTCACCTTCGGGCAGGGCACGTATCTGCAAGTCGAGAAAATCCACAGACCTACCAAATTTGAAGGTCAACTTGATGTTCAAATCATTGCGATTGAGGGCCGCCATGAGGGCATGAAGATCATTAATGCTCCCCTCCCATACAAACCAAACATCATCAATATATCTCATCCAACCTTGGATGAGATCCATCTGGGGGATGGGATTACTCATAAAAATCTCCCTTTCCCAAGCCCTCATAAAGAGGTTTGCATAGGAGGGGGCACAACAAGCCCCCATGGCAGTGCCCTGCAACTGCAGATACGTGCCCTGCCCGAAAACAAAAACATTGTGGGACAAAACAAACTGCAAAAGCTCAAGTAAAAGTTCAATTAACTTACCATCAAGGTTACCTGATCTCAAGTATAGTGCCACAGCCTCAATACCGTCTGCATGTCTAATAGAGGTGTAAAGAGCCTCTACATCTGCGGTCACCATAACACTATTGGGGCTCAACTGAAGATTATCAAGTCTCTGCAACGCGGCCGTAGTGTCTTTAATAAAAGATGGTAACTGATTAACAAGAGGTTTCAAATAATAATCCAGAACCTGGGTCACCACTTCACACAGGCCCCCATTCCCCGACACTATCGGCCTGCCGGGCGGGTCACTAGGATTTTTGTGTATTTTGGGGATGAGGTACAATGTAGGCATTCTAGGATACATGTTTTTTATGAGTTCCAGCAATCTTTTGGGAATGATGCCCTCATCAAAGGCCCTTTCTAAAATTTTTGTTAATTCTTCTTGATAAGAAGCCATAGGGTTGATAGAAAGTCTCTTATAACATGTTCCATCATCAAGTAGTTTGTGGGCCTGTTTCTCATACAGCACGCGAGGCCAGATGACTAGATTTCCGCCTTTGTCGGCTGCCTTGTATACTACATCGTCCCATCCCTTTAAGGCCTGTAGGGCTTGTTTTTCTAGTTGTCTCATATTGGATGAGCCAAAACCCTTAGCTGCCAGTTCTTCTATCTCTTTAGTCACCAATCTGGTGAAGACCTCCACAGCAGGGCATAAATTAAGTGCTGGAAACTTCATAGACTTGCCTACCAAATGTACAGGAAAACCACTCACCTCCGTGGGATTACTCTCACGTTCCAAAGCTTCCAAATTCGCAAGGGCCTCCCTCTCCACCTCAGTGTCAAAATATTCATCTTTTTGTCCCTTGTAGTGTAATTTTTTTTAAATTAATTTCCTTGAAAAAAGGTGCACATCTTTTACCGATGTGAAGGCATCTAAGGAGTAGGATGGACAAAAAGTGAGCCCTTTTTCCAAAATTGACACTTGAATATCTGACAAGATGTGCTCAGACAAATTTATTACCTTCATTTTATCACTTTTTTGGTAACTCCTTTTCTTGAAAAACTCATTAGTTTTAGAGTTTCCTCCATATCTAGTGCATTTGTTCCAAGGAGTGGTGTCATTGCTGTTATTTGATGTACCCGCATCCGATATTGAGGATGCTGAACTAAAAGATTCAGATCTCACTTTCCGTTTAACATCACCGGCTCGTGGGTTTTGCCACCTATAGATTTTATTGGATTCAAAATCCGTGACATCTCTTACATATTTCTTAGTTTTCACCGAGCAGATCTCTTTCTCCCACTTTTCTAAGTCGTTGTCTATATCCTTCAAGAATGAATCCAATTGATCGCTCTTTAGATCCTTCTTGAGAGAAAGTTCTAATTTACTAATTTCCTCCTCGATACTTTTTATAGACAAAATATTGCTCTCTATGATTATTTGGAGGAACTCCAAAGAACAAGCAGAAGCCGCTGCCATCCAACGCTCAACTAAACCTTGTTCTCGTAAATCGAACGTGGGGTAAAGCTGCACCCGAAGTCCCCGTGGGATTATTTTCTGACTTACATAGTTTTCCAATGTAGTCTTTGTCCACCAAATTTTAGTTTTCTTATGAATACAATTTTTATACTGTTTCATTACATCCTTTTCAACATTTATGGCATCAGTCATTGGTTGAGAGGCATTGGAACGAAAAATATTTGTGGCTTTTTGACGCCAGCTTAATTCTCTGGCCGAAAAATCCATTTTAAGGAATCGGGTATACTGCCTATAGACAGAAATACAATATGTCAACATATAACCCTGTCCCATTTCCCTATCAAGGGATGGGAAACACCCTAATTAATCATGAAACATACTGATAAGCTGGGCAATTAATAAACTGCATGCTTAATCAAAGAGTGTTTAGATTCTTTTCAATATAAAACAACAGCTTTTATTAACAAAAACAAATACAGACAAGTACAAAAGTAAAAACAATGCCTCAGAACCAGAATGTATAATATTGCAGGTAGGCGTGAAACAAAATCTAATATAAGCTAGGGAGCAAATAAATAAGGTTTTTCAATAACAGAGCATGCTGAGAAAATACCTCCACTACATTCAAACTTATGGAAAATTTCGATGTTGAAATCAACAATTGATAATTAAAACAATGTCTACAAGATGAAAAATTGGAGGCTCAAACCGCATGCCCTATTATAGAATTGCCAAAATGTATACCAAACATAAGTGCTATCAAGTTTGTGCAGTAAACAAAAATACAGATTAAACAACCGTACATATGATGATAAGTGTGTTTAGACCAAACACATAATTTTATTGTACCGACATTGTTAAACAACAGAGCATGTTGAGAAAATACCTCACCTAATCGTCACTATACAGAGTTTTAATGTTGAAATCAACTATTATTGATGTTACATCCACCCAAAAAATTGTAACAACTCCAATGAGACGAAGAGATAGAGGCTCCAAAACCGCATGCTCAGTTGACTAGCTGACACAAACGAGACTCGGTGCTACCAAAAACTGGTCTGCACTAAACCTGTATACTAATCTAATGTCACAGAATGTGACAGGTGCAGCAGAAAAAATATACATGAACACAGCTGCCTAGCAATCTGAATGTCAACATGGTGTTAAATTACACCATAACTCTGCATGCATCAGTACATGTCAGTACAAAGGATAACAAACCTTAACGATACATATCACCTGTTAAAGAGCGATGCTCCCCGCTAACCATCACACGTGGCACGCCGATTCCTGCCAAACCCCGACGCGCGTTTCGCGACAGCTTCCTCCTGGGGGCGTGTCTAAAGGGAGGCATCATAGAGCTTATAAAAAGCCAAGGACCAATGCGATTCATAGTGGGCGGAGCCAAACAGCTGATCATTCTAACAGAGTCCGCTTACTGCGCTGGTCCGTCAGGTGCTGCAGTAATTAAATACCAAGCAACGAGACTGCACTGCCAGCAAACCGCAACAGCCCCTTCACATATGTGTAAAGCTCGCCTGTTAGAATAGATTTCACAAAAACACTGGCAGCCAGATATAGAGTGGGGATCGATACCATCAACAAACCCCACCTCGCATTCTATGTTATAAAGCATGCCAGAAAATCAATATATATGCCAATTTAGAAAAGACCGGGCAGAGTAGCCATAAAAATCACATTGAGTACAATAAGCGTTGGGGCAAACAAAAAGCTGGGAAAGAACACCAAACCGACATGAGGAATCGCTAGCCATATCGTTTACAAAACAAACGAATTCCTATCCATACAAATAGATCATAATCCTGAATTATAAAATATATAACATTCCATAGAAATCCCGACACCCATGTCACACCAAGGACGGCTGTAAGCCACACGTGCATCTATGTATATGGCGGATATTCAATAAAAATCAAGACAAGAGCTTGAATGGTGTAAGCATTTAGGTGCAACAGAAATGTAGATAGGAAGTGTGAAAAGGAAAAAATATTAACATATAGAGTGTGAAAAGAAAAAAGAATAAATAATGTGAAAAAGATAAATAATTGAATAAAGCCACCATGGATACCAATAAACGACAAATGATTGGAGCCTCCCCAAATGGGTCGGAACAACCAGCCATCGCCAAAACCAATACATGGATAAAGTGAATATGCAATATACAGAGTATTGAGTGAATAGTTATGCAGAAGAAAGAACAAATTCTGCAAAAGTAAATACCCAGAATCCATCCATAGGTCTTGAGATTCAGCACTGGACCCACCTGCAGAATGTGACCAAATGCTGATATCTACACTCGCTAAATGTTTGGATTCAGTGAAAAATGCAACGAGGAAAAAGTGAAGAATTTAATAATATAAATAAATCAACCATATACATCATTTTTCATAATAGATTTGTAACAACTTTTTAAACCCAAATATTGACATTTGGCACATATAGACAAATTTATATATCAATACCCTAAAATGTCAAAATCACACAGCTTATACATAATAAATATAAACATGAAAGTCTATATAATTCTATTTGATCCATATGATATTACGATCTTCTTCTGGAGTAGATTTTAAAGGTGTATATACTCCAGTTAAATATAAACCGATCTTGATAATAGATCATGACCATAAGTCCATCCAAAATCAACAGCAGTCATATCAAGCTGGTGCCAACCAAGTTTGGATCAAATTCCATGTTCCCGGGTTAGAAGGGATAGCTCATGAACGAAGCCAGAATTCAATGACGGATAATTCCACATTCCGAAGTCCTTCCCAACTGTTGACAGTCTGAAGATACAGTACCACCGCCATCTCATAACAAACACTCCACTCCATAGATGGATCAATGAAGAACCACATTCATCAGCTAAAGGTGCACATGGCCTGAAGCTCTATGAAAATAAAAGAACTGGATTAAAATACCTATTTTAAAAACACATATAAACCTCAACAGACACTATAACAAATTAAAAAATGACCAATGTGTGTGACATGGGTGTCGGGATTTCTATGGAATGTTATATATTTTATAATTCAGGATTATGATCTATTTGTATGGATAGGAATTCGTTTGTTTTGTAAACGATATGGCTAGCGATTCCTCATGTCGGTTTGGTGTTCTTTCCCAGCTTTTTGTTTGGCCCAACGCTTATTGTACTCAATGTGATTTTTATGGCTACTCTGCCCGGTCTTTTCTAAATTGACATATATATTGATTTTCTGGCATGCTTTATAACATAGAATGCGAGGTGGGGTTTGTTGATGGTATCGATCCCCACTCTATATCTGGCTGCCAGTGTTTTTGTGAAATCTATTCTAACAGGCGAGCTTTACACATATGTGAAGGGGCTGTTGCGGTTTGCTGGCAGTGCAGTCTCGTTGCTTGGTATTTAATTACTGCAGCACCTGACGGACCAGCGCAGTAAGCGGACTCTGTTAGAATGATCAGCTGTTTGGCTCCGCCCACTATGAATCGCATTGGTCCTTGGCTTTTTATAAGCTCTATGATGCCTCCCTTTAGACACGCCCCCAGGAGGAAGCTGTCGCGAAACGCGCGTCGGGGTTTGGCAGGAATCGGCGTGCCACGTGTGATGGTTAGCGGGGAGCATCGCTCTTTAACAGGTGATATGTATCGTTAAGGTTTGTTATCCTTTGTACTGACATGTACTGATGCATGCAGAGTTATGGTGTAATTTAACACCATGTTGACATTCAGATTGCTAGGCAGCTGTGTTCATGTATATTTTTTCTGCTGCACCTGTCACATTCTGTGACATTAGATTAGTATACAGGTTTAGTGCAGACCAGTTTTTGGTAGCACCGAGTCTCGTTTGTGTCAGCTAGTCAACTGAGCATGCGGTTTTGGAGCCTCTATCTCTTCGTCTCATTGGAGTTGTTACAATTTTTTGGGTGGATGTAACATCAATAATAGTTGATTTCAACATTAAAACTCTGTATAGTGACGATTAGGTGAGGTATTTTCTCAACATGCTCTGTTGTTTAACAATGTCGGTACAATAAAATTATGTGTTTGGTCTAAACACACTTATCATCATATGTACGGTTGTTTAATCTGTATTTTTGTTTACTGCACAAACTTGATAGCACTTATGTTTGGTATACATTTTGGCAATTCTATAATAGGGCATGCGGTTTGAGCCTCCAATTTTTCATCTTGTAGACATTGTTTTAATTATCAATTGTTGATTTCAACATCGAAATTTTCCATAAGTTTGAATGTAGTGGAGGTATTTTCTCAGCATGCTCTATTATTGAAAAACCTTATTTATTTGCTCCCTAGCTTATATTAGATTTTGTTTCACGCCTACCTGCAATATTATACATTCTGGTTCTGAGGCATTGTTTTTACTTTTGTACTTGTCTGTATTTTTTTTTGTTAATAAAAGCTGTTGTTTTATATTGAAAAGAATCTAAACACTCTTTGATTAAGCATGCAGTTTATTAATTGCCCAGCTTATCAGTATGTTTCATGATTAATTAGGGTGTTTCCCATCCCTTGGATAGGGAAATGGGACAGGGTTATATGTTGACATATTGTATTTCTGTCTATAGGCAGTATACCCGATTCCTTAAAATGGATTTTTCGGCCAGAGAATTAAGCTGGCGTCAAAAAGCCACAAATATTTTTCGTTCCAATGCCTCTCAACCAATGACTGATGCCATAAATGTTGAAAAGGATGTAATGAAACAGTATAAAAATTGTATTCATAAGAAAACTAAAATTTGGTGGACAAAGACTACATTGGAAAACTATGTAAGTCAGAAAATAATCCCACGGGGACTTCGGGTGCAGCTTTACCCCACGTTCGATTTACGAGAACAAGGTTTAGTTGAGCGTTGGATGGCAGCGGCTTCTGTTTGTTCTTTGGAGTTCCTCCAAATAATCATAGAGAGCAATATTTTGTCTATAAAAAGTATCGAGGAGGAAATTAGTAAATTAGAACTTTCTCTCAAGAAGGATCTAAAGAGCGATCAATTGGATTCATTCTTGAAGGATATAGACAACGACTTAGAAAAGTGGGAGAAAGAGATCTGCTCGGTGAAAACTAAGAAATATGTAAGAGATGTCACGGATTTTGAATCCAATAAAATCTATAGGTGGCAAAACCCACGAGCCGGTGATGTTAAATGGAAAGTGAGATCTGAATCTTTTAGTTCAGCATCCTCAATATCGGATGCGGGTACATCAAATAACAGCAATGACACCACTCCTTGGAACAAACGCACTAGATATGGAGGAAACTCTAAAACTAATGAGTTTTTCAAGAAAAGGAGTTACCAAAAAAGTGATAAAATGAAGGTAATAAATTTGTCTGAGCACATCTTGTCAGATATTCAAGTGTCAATTTTGGAAAAAGGGCTCACTTTTTGTCCATCCTACTCCTTAGATGCCTTCACATCGGTAAAAGATGTGCACCTTTTTTCAAGGAAATTAATTTAAAAAAATTTACACTACAAGGGACAAAAAGATGAATATTTTGACACTGAGGTGGAGAGGGAGGCCCTTGCGAATTTGGAAGCTTTGGAACGTGAGAGTAATCCCACGGAGGTGAGTGGTTTTCCTGTACATTTGGTAGGCAAGTCTATGAAGTTTCCAGCACTTAATTTATGCCCTGCTGTGGAGGTCTTCACCAGATTGGTGACTAAAGAGATAGAAGAACTGGCAGCTAAGGGTTTTGGCTCGTCCAATATGAGACAACTAGAAAAACAAGCCCTACAGGCCTTAAAGGGATGGGACGATGTAGTATACAAGGCAGCCGACAAAGGCGGAAATCTAGTCATCTGGCCTCGCGTGCTGTATGAGAAACAGGCCCACAAACTACTTGATGATGGAACATGTTATAAGAGACTTTCTATCAACCCTATGGCTTCTTATCAAGAAGAATTAACAAAAATTTTAGAAAGGGCCTTTGATGAGGGCATCATTCCCAAAAGATTGCTGGAACTCATAAAAAACATGTATCCTAGAATGCCTACATTGTACCTCATCCCCAAAATACACAAAAATCCTAGTGACCCGCCCGGCAGGCCGATAGTGTCGGGGAATGGGGGCCTGTGTGAAGTGGTGACCCAGGTTCTGGATTATGATTTGAAACCTCTTGTTAATCAGTTACCATCTTTTATTAAAGACACTACGGCCGCGTTGCAGAGACTTGATAATCTTCAGTTGAGCCCCAATAGTGTTATGGTGACCGCAGATGTAGAGGCTCTTTACACCTCTATTAGACATGCAGACGGTATTGAGGCTGTGGCACTATACTTGAGATCAGGTAACCTTGATGGTAAGTTAATTGAACTCTTACTTGAGCTTTTGCAGTTTGTTTTGTCCCACAATGTTTTTGTTTTCGGGCAGGGCACGTATCTGCAGTTGCAGGGCACTGCCATGGGGGCTTGTTGTGCCCCCTCCTATGCAAACCTCTTTCTGGGGGCTTGGGAAAGGGAGATTTTTATGAGTAATCCCATCCCCCAGATGGATCTCATCCAAGGTTGGATGAGATATATTGATGATGTTTGGTTTGTATGGGAGGGGAGCATTAATGATCTTCATGCCCTCATGGCGGCCCTCAATCGCAATGATTTGAACATCAAGTTGACCTTCAAATTTGGTAGGTCTGTGGATTTTCTCGACTTGCAGATACGTGCCCTGCCCGAAGGTGACTTGGTCACTAGTGTATACCGCAAGCCTACAGCTACTAATTCTTTACTCCATGCCGAGTCTGCTCATCTGCCGTCTACCATCAAAGGAATACCTGTGGGACAATTCCTACGAGTGCGGCGTATATGCTCAAAAGATGAGGATTTTTATAGACAGGCAGATGATCTCACAGAAAGATTTGTGCAACGAGGCTATAGTCAAAAGGTTATTAGGAGAGGCCGAGTCAGGGCAGAGAGGACATCTAGAGATACCTTACTGTATAACAACACTGTGAGGTCAGAAAAACAGAAAGATCAAGTTAGATTGATTACTGTCCACCACAACAAATGGTTTCAATTTAAGAATATCATACAAAAACATTGGGCCGTATTACAAACCGATCCAGTGCTTAGACAGTGTCTGCCCTCCAGGCCTTCAATAGTGGCTAAACGGTCCAGGAACATTCAGGATATCTTGGTACATAGCCATTATGACTCATCTATAAAGAGTAAAAGAGCCAAAGATGAACTAATTGGCTTCTTCCCTTGTGGTCGATGCAAGGCGTGCGCGAATTGCATCAAAGCAAAAAAATTTACTAACTTTGACGGCTCCAAGACCTATGAAATTAGAAGTTTCTTGTCCTGTTCATCCAAGGGAGTGATCTATCACTCAACATGCCCATGCGGTAAGATTTATATAGGTCTTACGACAAGAGAACTCAAAATACGCATTCGGGAGCATTACTTGGACATAGAGAAATCCAAAGCTATTCAGGACTGTGCCAACCTTAAAACACTCCCTAGGCACTATAAGAAATTTCATAATAGTGATCCCAGACTTATGCGGGTGAAAGCCATAGATCAAGTTAATATGGGACCCAGAGGTGGTGATCTGGCTAAAAGGTTGGCTCAGGTTGAAAGCCGATGGATTTATCGGCTGGGTACCTTGGCACCCCAGGGACTCAACGAGAATCTGGGTTTTGGGGCTTTTTTGTGACTTATTTGATTCATTATCATTTTTTCCATTTATTGGCATTGGTCATTTTTTAATTTGTTATAGTGTCTGTTGAGGTTTATATGTGTTTTTTAATAGGTATTTTAATCCAGTTCTTTTATTTTCATAGAGCTTCAGGCCATGTGCACCTTTAGCTGATGAATGTGGTTCTTCATTGATCCATCTATGGAGTGGAGTGTTTGTTATGAGATGGCGGTGGTACTGTATCTTCAGACTGTCAACAGTTGGGAAGGACTTCGGAATGTGGAATTATCCGTCATTGAATTCTGGCTTCGTTCATGAGCTATCCCTTCTAACCCGGGAACATGGAATTTGATCCAAACTTGGTTGGCACCAGCTTGATATGACTGCTGTTGATTTTGGATGGACTTATGGTCATGATCTATTATCAAGATCGGTTTATATTTAACTGGAGTATATACACCTTTAAAATCTACTCCAGAAGAAGATCGTAATATCATATGGATCAAATAGAATTATATAGACTTTCATCTTTATATTTATTATGTATAAGCTGTGTGATTTTGACATTTTAGGGTATTGATATATAAATTTGTCTATATGTGCCAAATGTCAATATTTGGGTTTAAAAAGTTGTTACAAATCTATTATGAAAAATGATGTATATGGTTGATTTATTTATATTATTAAATTCTTCACTTTTTCCTTGGTGCTTTTTTCACTGAATCCAAACATTTAGCGAGTGTAGATATCAGCATTTGGTCACATTCTGCAGGTGGGTCCAGTGCTGAATCTCAAGACCTATGGATGGATTCTGGGTATTTATTTTTGCAGAATTTGTTCTTTCTTCTGCATAACTATTCACTCAATACTCTGTATATTGCATATTCACTTTATCCATGTATTGGTTTTGGCGATGGCTGGTTGTTCCGACCCATTTGGGGAGGCTCCAATCATTTGTCGTTTATTGGTATCCATGGTGGCTTTATTCAATTATTTTTCTTTTTCACATTATTTATTCTTTTTTCTTTTCACACTCTATATGTTAATATTTTTTCCTTTTCACACTTCCTATCTACATTTCTGTTGCACCTAAATGCTTACACCATTCAAGCTCTTGTCTTGATTTTTATTGAATATCCGCCATATACATAGATGCACGTGTGGCTTACAGCCGTCCTTGGTGTGACATGGGTGTCGGGATTTCTATGGAATGTTATATATTTTATAATTCAGGATTATGATCTATTTGTATGGATAGGAATTCGTTTGTTTTGTAAACGATATGGCTAGCGATTCCTCATGTCGGTTTGGTGTTCTTTCCCAGCTTTTTGTTTGCTCCAACGCTTATTGTACTCAATGTGATTTTTATGGCTACTCTGCCCGGTCTTTTCTAAATTGACATATATATTGATTTTCTGGCATGCTTTATAACATAGAATGCGAGGTGGGGTTTGTTGATGGTATCGATCCCCACTCTATATCTGGCTGCCAGTGTTTTTGTGAAATCTATTCTAACAGGCGAGCTTTACACATATGTGAAGGGGCTGTTGCGGTTTGCTGGCAGTGCAGTCTCGTTGCTTGGTATTTAATTACTGCAGCACCTGACGGACCAGCGCAGTAAGCGGACTCTGTTAGAATGATCAGCTGTTTGGCTCCGCCCACTATGAATCGCATTGGTCCTTGGCTTTTTATAAGCTCTATGATGCCTCCCTTTAGACACGCCCCCAGGAGGAAGCTGTCGCGAAACGCGCGTCGGGGTTAGGCAGGAATCGGCGTGCCACGTGTGATGGTTAGCGGGGAGCATCGCTCTTTAACAGGTGATATGTATCGTTAAGGTTTGTTATCCTTTGTACTGACATGTACTGATGCATGCAGAGTTATGGTGTAATTTAACACCATGTTGACATTCAGATTGCTAGGCAGCTGTGTTCATGTATATTTTTTCTGCTGCACTTGTCACATTCTGTGACATTAGATTAGTATACAGGTTTAGTGCAGACCAGTTTTTGGTAGCACCGAGTCTCGTTTGTGTCAGCTAGTCAACTGAGCATGCGGTTTTGGAGCCTCTATCTCTTCGTCTCATTGGAGTTGTTACAATTTTTTGGGTGGATGTAACATCAATAATAGTTGATTTCAACATTAAAACTCTGTATAGTGACGATTAGGTGAGGTATTTTCTCAACATGCTCTGTTGTTTAACAATGTCGGTACAATAAAATTATGTGTTTGGTCTAAACACACTTATCATCATATGTACGGTTGTTTAATCTGTATTTTTGTTTACTGCACAAACTTGATAGCACTTATGTTTGGTATACATTTTGGCAATTCTATAATAGGGCATGCGGTTTGAGCCTCCAATTTTTCATCTTGTAGACATTGTTTTAATTATCAATTGTTGATTTCAACATCGAAATTTTCCATAAGTTTGAATGTAGTGGAGGTATTTTCTCAGCATGCTCTGTTATTGAAAAACCTTATTTATTTGCTCCCTAGCTTATATTAGATTTTGTTTCACGCCTACCTGCAATATTATACATTCTGGTTCTGAGGCATTGTTTTTACTTTTGTACTTGTCTGTATTTGTTTTTGTTAATAAAAGCTGTTGTTTTATATTGAAAAGAATCTAAACACTCTTTGATTAAGCATGCAGTTTATTAATTGCCCAGCTTATCAGTATGTTTCATGATTAATTAGGGTGTTTCCCATCCCTTGGATAGGGAAATGGGACAGGGTTATATGTTGACATATTGTATTTCTGTCTATAGGCAGTATACCCGATTCCTTAAAATGGATTTTTCGGCCAGAGAATTAAGCTGGCGTCAAAAAGCCACAAATATTTTTCGTTCCAATGCCTCTCAACCAATGACTGATGCCATAAATGTTGAAAAGGATGTAATGAAACAGTATAAAAATTGTATTCATAAGAAAACTAAAATTTGGTGGACAAAGACTACATTGGAAAACTATGTAAGTCAGAAAATAATCCCACGGGGACTTCGGGTGCAGCTTTACCCCACGTTCGATTTACGAGAACAAGGTTTAGTTGAGCGTTGGATGGCAGCGGCTTCTGCTTGTTCTTTGGAGTTCCTCCAAATAATCATAGAGAGCAATATTTTGTCTATAAAAAGTATCGAGGAGGAAATTAGTAAATTAGAACTTTCTCTCAAGAAGGATCTAAAGAGCGATCAATTGGATTCATTCTTGAAGGATATAGACAACGACTTAGAAAAGTGGGAGAAAGAGATCTGCTCGGTGAAAACTAAGAAATATGTAAGAGATGTCACGGATTTTGAATCCAATAAAATCTATAGGTGGCAAAACCCACGAGCCGGTGATGTTAAACGGAAAGTGAGATCTGAATCTTTTAGTTCAGCATCCTCAATATCGGATGCGGGTACATCAAATAACAGCAATGACACCACTCCTTGGAACAAACGCACTAGATATGGAGGAAACTCTAAAACTAATGAGTTTTTCAAGAAAAGGAGTTACCAAAAAAGTGATAAAATGAAGGTAATAAATTTGTCTGAGCACATCTTGTCAGATATTCAAGTGTCAATTTTGGAAAAAGGGCTCACTTTTTGTCCATCCTACTCCTTAGATGCCTTCACATCGGTAAAAGATGTGCACCTTTTTTCAAGGAAATTAATTTAAAAAAAATTACACTACAAGGGACAAAAAGATGAATATTTTGACACTGAGGTGGAGAGGGAGGCCCTTGCGAATTTGGAAGCTTTGGAACGTGAGAGTAATCCCACGGAGGTGAGTGGTTTTCCTGTACATTTGGTAGGCAAGTCTATGAAGTTTCCAGCACTTAATTTATGCCCTGCTGTGGAGGTCTTCACCAGATTGGTGACTAAAGAGATAGAAGAACTGGCAGCTAAGGGTTTTGGCTCGTCCAATATGAGACAACTAGAAAAACAAGCCCTACAGGCCTTAAAGGGATGGGACGATGTAGTATACAAGGCAGCCGACAAAGGCGGAAATCTAGTCATCTGGCCTCGCGTGCTGTATGAGAAACAGGCCCACAAACTACTTGATGATGGAACATGTTATAAGAGACTTTCTATCAACCCTATGGCTTCTTATCAAGAAGAATTAACAAAAATTTTAGAAAGGGCCTTTGATGAGGGCATCATTCCCAAAAGATTGCTGGAACTCATAAAAAACATGTATCCTAGAATGCCTACATTGTACCTCATCCCCAAAATACACAAAAATCCTAGTGACCCGCCCGGCAGGCCGATAGTGTCGGGGAATGGGGGCCTGTGTGAAGTGGTGACCCAGGTTCTGGATTATGATTTGAAACCTCTTGTTAATCAGTTACCATCTTTTATTAAAGACACTACGGCCGCGTTGCAGAGACTTGATAATCTTCAGGTGAGCCCCAATAGTGTTATGGTGACCGCAGATGTAGAGGCTCTTTACACCTCTATTAGACATGCAGACGGTATTGAGGCTGTGGCACTATACTTGAGATCAGGTAACCTTGATGGTAAGTTAATTGAACTCTTACTTGAGCTTTTGCAGTTTGTTTTGTCCCACAATGTTTTTGTTTTCGGGCAGGGCACGTATCTGCAGTTGCAGGGCACTGCCATGGGGGCTTGTTGTGCCCCCTCCTATGCAAACCTCTTTCTGGGGGCTTGGGAAAGGGAGATTTTTATGAGTAATCCCATCCCCCAGATGGATCTCATCCAAGGTTGGATGAGATATATTGATGATGTTTGGTTTGTATGGGAGGGGAGCATTAATGATCTTCATGCCCTCATGGCGGCCCTCAATCGCAATGATTTGAACATCAAGTTGACCTTCAAATTTGGTAGGTCTGTGGATTTTCTCGACTTGCAGATACGTGCCCTGCCCGAAGGTGACTTGGTCACTAGTGTATACCGCAAGCCTACAGCTACTAATTCTTTACTCCATGCCGAGTCTGCTCATCTGCCGTCTACCATCAAAGGAATACCTGTGGGACAATTCCTACGAGTGCGGCGTATATGCTCAAAAGATGAGGATTTTTATAGACAGGCAGATGATCTCACAGAAAGATTTGTGCAACGAGGCTATAGTCAAAAGGTTATTAGGAGAGGCCGAGTCAGGGCAGAGAGGACATCTAGAGATACCTTACTGTATAACAACACTGTGAGGTCAGAAAAACAGAAAGATCAAGTTAGATTGATTACTGTCCACCACAACAAATGGTTTCAATTTAAGAATATCATACAAAAACATTGGGCCGTATTACAAACCGATCCAGTGCTTAGACAGTGTCTGCCCTCCAGGCCTTCAATAGTGGCTAAACGGTCCAGGAACATTCAGGATATCTTGGTACATAGCCATTATGACTCATCTATAAAGAGTAAAAGAGCCAAAGATGAACTAATTGGCTTCTTCCCTTGTGGTCGATGCAAGGCGTGCGCGAATTGCATCAAAGCAAAAAAATTTACTAACTTTGACGGCTCCAAGACCTATGAAATTAGAAGTTTCTTGTCCTGTTCATCCAAGGGAGTGATCTATCACTCAACATGCCCATGCGGTAAGATTTATATAGGTCTTACGACAAGAGAACTCAAAATACGCATTCGGGAGCATTACTTGGACATAGAGAAATCCAAAGCTATTCAGGACTGTGCCAACCTTAAAACACTCCCTAGGCACTATAAGAAATTTCATAATAGTGATCCCAGACTTATGCGGGTGAAAGCCATAGATCAAGTTAATATGGGACCCAGAGGTGGTGATCTGGCTAAAAGGTTGGCTCAGGTTGAAAGCCGATGGATTTATCGGCTGGGTACCTTGGCACCCCAGGGACTCAACGAGAATCTGGGTTTTGGGGCTTTTTTGTGACTTATTTAATTCATTATCATTTTTTCCATTTATTGGCATTGGTCATTTTTTAATTTGTTATAGTGTCTGTTGAGGTTTATATGTGTTTTTTAATAGGTATTTTAATCCAGTTCTTTTATTTTCATAGAGCTTCAGGCCATGTGCACCTTTAGCTGATGAATGTGGTTCTTCATTGATCCATCTATGGAGTGGAGTGTTTGTTATGAGATGGCGGTGGTACTGTATCTTCAGACTGTCAACAGTTGGGAAGGACTTCGGAATGTGGAATTATCCGTCATTGAATTCTGGCTTCGTTCATGAGCTATCCCTTCTAACCCGGGAACATGGAATTTGATCCAAACTTGGTTGGCACCAGCTTGATATGACTGCTGTTGATTTTGGATGGACTTATGGTCATGATCTATTATCAAGATCGGTTTATATTTAACTGGAGTATATACACCTTTAAAATCTACTCCAGAAGAAGATCGTAATATCATACGGATCAAATAGAATTATATAGACTTTCATCTTTATATTTATTATGTATAAGCTGTGTGATTTTGACATTTTAGGGTATTGATATATAAATTTGTCTATATGTGCCAAATGTCAATATTTGGGTTTAAAAAGTTGTTACAAATCTATTATGAAAAATGATGTATATGGTTGATTTATTTATATTATTAAATTCTTCACTTTTTCCTTGGTGCTTTTTTCACTGAATCCAAACATTTAGCGAGTGTAGATATCAGCATTTGGTCACATTCTGCAGGTGGGTCCAGTGCTGAATCTCAAGACCTATGGATGGATTCTGGGTATTTTCTTTGCAGAATTTGTTCTTTCTTCTGCATAACTATTCACTCAACACTCTGTATATTGCATATTCACTTTATCCATGTATTGGTTTTGGCGATGGCTGGTTGTTCCGACCCATTTGGGGAGGCTCCAATCATTTGTCGTTTATTGGTATCCATGGTGGCTTTATTCAATTATTTATCTTTTTCACATTAGTCTACTTATTCTTTTTTCTTTTCACACTCTATATGTTAATATTTTTTCCTTTTCACACTTCCTATCTACATTTCTGTTGCACCTAAATGCTTACACCATTCAAGCTCTTGTCTTGATTTTTATTGAATATCCGCCATATACATAGATGCACGTGTGGCTTACAGCCGTCCTTGGTGTGACATGGGTGTCGGGATTTCTATGGAATGTTATATATTTTATAATTCAGGATTATGATCTATTTGTATGGATAGGAATTCGTTTGTTTTGTAAACGATATGGCTAGCGATTCCTCATGTCGGTTTGGTGTTCTTTCCCAGCTTTTTGTTTGCCCCAACGCTTATTGTACTCAATGTGATTTTTATGGCTACTCTGCCCGGTCTTTTCTAAATTGACATATATATTGATTTTCTGGCATGCTTTATAACATAGAATGCGAGGTGGGGTTTGTTGATGGTATCGATCCCCACTCTATATCTGGCTGCCAGTGTTTTTGTGAAATCTATTCTAACAGGCGAGCTTTACACATATGTGAAGGGGCTGTTGCGGTTTGCTGGCAGTGCAGTCTCGTTGCTTGGTATTTAATTACTGCAGCACCTGACGGACCAGCGCAGTAAGCGGACTCTGTTAGAATGATCAGCTGTTTGGCTCCGCCCACTATGAATCGCATTGGTCCTTGGCTTTTTATAAGCTCTATGATGCCTCCCTTTAGACACGCCCCCAGGACGAAGCTGTCGCGAAACGCGCGTCAGGGTTTGGCAGGAATCGGCGTGCCACGTGTGATGGTTAGCGGGGAGCATCGCTCTTTAACAGGTGATATGTATCGTTAAGGTTTGTTATCCTTTGTACTGACATGTACTGATGCATGCAGAGTTATGGTGTAATTTAACACCATGTTGACATTCAGATTGCTAGGCAGCTGTGTTCATGTATATTTTTTCTGCTGCACCTGTCACATTCTGTGACATTAGATTAGTATACAGGTTTAGTGCAGACCAGTTTTTGGTAGCACCGAGTCTCGTTTGTGTCAGCTAGTCAACTGAGCATGCGGTTTTGGAGCCTCTATCTCTTCGTCTCATTGGAGTTGTTACAATTTTTTGGGTGGATGTAACATCAATAATAGTTGATTTCAACATTAAAACTCTGTATAGTGACGATTAGGTGAGGTATTTTCTCAACATGCTCTGTTGTTTAACAATGTCGGTACAATAAAATTATGTGTTTGGTCTAAACACACTTATCATCATATGTACGGTTGTTTAATCTGTATTTTTGTTTACTGCACAAACTTGATAGCACTTATGTTTGGTATACATTTTGGCAATTCTATAATAGGGCATGCGGTTTGAGCCTCCAATTTTTCATCTTGTAGACATTGTTTTAATTATCAATTGTTGATTTCAACATCGAAATTTTCCATAAGTTTGAATGTAGTGGAGGTATTTTCTCAGCATGCTCTGTTATTGAAAAACCTTATTTATTTGCTCCCTAGCTTATATTAGATTTTGTTTCACGCCTACCTGCAATATTATACATTCTGGTTCTGAGGCATTGTTTTTACTTTTGTACTTGTCTGTATTTGTTTTTGTTAATAAAAGCTGTTGTTTTATATTGAAAAGAATCTAAACACTCTTTGATTAAGCATGCAGTTTATTAATTGCCCAGCTTATCAGTATGTTTCATATGTATTCTTTGTATATGTTTTTTGTTATTGTCTGATTATATGTACTATATTGATTAATAAAAGTTGTTGTTTATACATTTTTTTACATTGGATCAGTGGTCCTTCTATGTTCTCTCATGGATTGTTATTCATATAAGTTGAAGGGATCCTTCATATATGAGGATATGTTTGAGGAAATCTATTGGTGTAATGAATATGTATGTATAATAGGTTCCATGTGAGATGCATGTCCCTAATGCATCAGCCCACAGGCTGCGCCCCTGGGCAGAGGGGACACGATGTACCCCTTTTGTTCGCCCCCCCCACCTTTGTAGTTTCCACAGTAAATATCGGCAGGCTCCGGCCACCTGCGGCTATTGTACTGTATGTCTGGCCTGCCGCTTTTCTATTGGCCTGCCCTCTATATCTGTGTTATATATTCTGTGTCCTGTGAGTAAAGTTTTGTCAGACTGGAAATACGTGGAGAAGCAGTGATCTTTTAAATGCACCCATATAACCAAGGAATTCCAGCCAGCGTCCTTCATTCAGACTCCAGTCAAAGCAGAGTGGACCTCCGGAAACACAGGGTGGTACTGAAAGAGGTACCCCAGATTGGTAGACCCCGTTACAGCCTTCCAAGCTAAAAATAGTATACCTAAAAATGACTGATCTTTTAATTGTTGGGAGTAACGAGGCAAACCGGGAAGAGAGGAGAGCTATTAAATTAAATTAAATGGATAAGCATAGTCAGATTCCAGCATGTGATCAGAATATGTATGTCTCTTGTGGTGCCAGGCTATTATATGGCAAGGTTGTAGTTTCTAATACTTGGAAAATTGATGCATCCATCGTCTTTAGATGCCATGAGTTTGTAAAGATGTTTACCCCTCCAGATAAAATGGCAGAAGGCCCTAATAAGTATGGTGATGTCAGAGTATTGGTAATGGTAAGGTTTGTAGTTGGTACTTGAGCCTAGCTGTACTGGTCATTTTCACCAAATATATCTTGACCGTAAAGATAAAGATAAATCATGCCATGCCTTTAGCTGACTAGTAATTTTTTTATAAGAGGGGAATAATTTAAGGTGTATAGAGATGTTGGTAATCAACCTATTTTAATTCCCCGATAAGTGATGTACGATGGAGCTAATGATATACCACCTAAAGACCTAGTTGAGTAAAGTTGTATTCCTCTCTCTTTCAAATGACAACTTTCTGGCGTTAAGAAACACTAAGAGAAATCAAGAACAAAAAATGTGATAGCCAGTAATGGTTCCTTTTTTTTAACCAAGCAGAGGGAAAAAAATTGTGATATCACTCAATTCTGAGGAAAAATTATGGAATCATGAAAAACAAACAAGTGAAAAACACTCCAAAACATCACTAGTATTTTGTTGCACCACCTCTGGCTTTTATAACAGCTTGCAGTCTCTGAGGCATGGACTTAATGAGTGTCAAACAGTTCTCTTCATCAATATGGCTCCAACTTTCTCTGATTGCTGTTGGCAGATCAGCTTTGCAGGTTGGAGCCTTGTCATGGACCATTTTCTTCAACTTCCACCAAAGATTTTCAGTTGGATTGAGATCCGGACTATTTGCAGGTCATGACATTGACCTTATGTGTCTTTTTTTCAAGGAATATTTGCAGTTTTTTCTCTATTGCAGGATAAATTATCATCTTGAAAAATGATTTCATCATCCCTAAATATCCTTTCAATTGATGGGATAAGAAAAGTGTCCAAGTTATCAACATAAACTTGTGCATTTATTGAAGATGTAATGACAGCCATCTCCCCAGTGCCTTTACCTGACAAGCAGCCCCATATCATCAATGACTGTGGAAATTTGCATGTTCTCCTTAGGCAGTCATCTTTATAAATCTCATTTTAACGACACCAAACAAAAGTTCCAGCGTCATCACCTTGCCCAATGCAGATTCGCGATTCATCACTGAAAATGACTTTCATCCAGTCATCCACAGTCCACGATTGCTTTTCCTTAGCTCATTGTAACCTTGTTTTTTTTCTGTTTAGGTGTTAATGATGGCTTTCGCTTAGCTTTTCTGTATGTAAATCCCATTTCCTTTAGGCGGTTTGTTACAGTTCTGTCACAGACGTTGACTCCAGTTTCCACCCATTTGTTCCTCATTTGTTTTGTTGTGCATTTCCTCTTTTGGAGACATATTGCTTTAAGTTTCCGGTCTTGATGCTTTGATGTCTTCCTTGGTCTACCAGTATGTTTGCCTCTAAAAACCTTCTCATGTTGTTTGTATTTAGTCCAGATTTTAGTCACAGCTGACTGTGAACAACCCACATTTTTTGCAACATTGCGTGATAATTTACCCTCTTTTAAGAGTTTGATAATCCTCTCCTTTGTTTCAATTGACATTTCTCATGTTGGAGCCATGATTCATGTCAGTCCACTTGGTGCAACAGCTCATCAAGGTGTGATCACTCCTTTTTAGATGCACACTAACGAGCAGATCTAATTTTATGCAGGTGTTATTTTTGGGTTTGAAAATTTACAGGGTGATTCCATATTTTTTTCCTCAGAATTGAGTGATTCCATAATTTTTCCCCTATGCTTGGTTAAAAAAAAGTAACCATTACTGACTACCACATTTTTTGTTCTTGATTTATTTTTGTGTTTCCTAAAGCCAGAAAGTTGCCATTTGAAATTACTTTAGTTTTGTGCCATGTCTGTGATCTGCTTTTTTTCTAAAAAATTAAACAACTGAATAAACATCCTCCAAGGCCGGTGATTCTATAATTTTTGCCAGGGGTTGTATTTAGCTTTTTTTTTTACATTAATTTTATAGTCAGAGTAAGAACCCGAATTTTCGAGAAATTCATGCACTATGGGCAAATTTTGAGTGAGGCTGGACATAAAGTAAAATCTATTTTAACTTCAGTTTTGTATGTTTTATTGTCAGTCTGTAAAGGGGCTGACAACATTGTTCCCAGCGGCAATCTGGGATTCAGAGATGCTTCCGGGGTTTTTTCCCATGCTGTTCCCATGCTTTTTCATTGCTGTTTCTATCGATTTGAGCAATTTTTAGACACCTCCAGAGGGGGAAGGAAGGGGGGGTTGCCAGAAAATTGCTAGAGTTTCCCATTGACTGCCATTATACTCGTTACTTGGGTCGAGTACTCGAGCATTATGATTTGCTTGACACATGTAACAAGCACCCGAGCATGTTAGTGCTCTCTCATCATTATTATTTAATTGTTCAATGGAATGGGTGTATAAATTTTATAATTTTTTTTTTTTAAATAAAAACTTATTTTAAACATAGTAATTTATTCTGGCTGTGTGTTTATTTGCAATAGACACCTCCCCATTACTACTCCGTGGGCTTAAATTCACCTGACAATACAAAGGTGATATCATCCTCATAAATATTAACCTCACATGCCACTGCCACAGGGCAAGTGGGAAGGGCTGGGCAAAGTGCCAGTATGGCAAATGAACATTTGCCTATCGTACGCAGTTTCTTAAAAAAAAAAGAGCACCACACTAGGGAACACCTAGCTGTTGGCCTAGAAAGTTGACACTTGTGCGTTTTTTGTGAAACATTTGCCTGCTGTCTACTTCTGGCCACCCCACTGCCCTTTCCTTCCTATTGCGTTGCTCTGGATCCCTCATTCTCTGTGCTGCTGACCTTGCTATGTATAGCACCTTCCCAGGTTGGGTCTGCGACTTCATCGTCTACCAACTCGTCTACCAACTCATCTTCCACTTCCGCAGTCTTGTCCTCCTGACTTGTTGACTTAATAAAATCGCTTGTTGGCAACTGTGTCTCATGGTTATCTATCTCACAAAACAGTAATTTCCATTTCCCATCACTGTCTTTTTTTAACTATGGCTACTCACATATTTGGGCATCAGTACACGTGAGCTCCTCATGTCCCTCTTGAAACGTGCAGGGTGAGAGGCCAGAATCAATGAATGGAAATGTAAAGAGCTCCTCGGATTATCCAAGTATGGGATCCATTGCTTCATGAGACTCACCTTGGTGGGAGGAAGGGGGATCAGAGTGAGAAATATGTGGTCCAGACTCTTGGCTTGTGAGACTAAATGGTTCTGGGAAACATACTGGAAGCATTATCTGCTATCCAACTGATGGCCTGTTCGCACTGTTCTGGCTTCAAGAGTGTTGACCAGCGCCCCCCTCCCCCCTGCAAAATGGGACAGGAAGCTAGGTCTTGTGAATGAGAATGTTTGTTGTGCTCCCACCGCAGTGTAAACTGACCCCTGGCAGTATTAATGTGAGTGGGCCGCCATTTCCATTTCATAGTTAATGTGAGTGGGCCGCCATTTCCATTACGGAACCATCTACAGAAAATTTTATGTTGGTGGTGTATGCGATATTGTACCTGGATCTAGTGATTCTATTGTCATATCCGATACTCTTCATGCAATCTCACTCCTTTTTCTTTGTTCCATCAATAAGCCAGACTAGTCCTTAAAGGGAACCTGTCACCTGAATTTGGCGGGACTGGTTTTGGGTCATATGGGCGGAGTTTTCAGGTGTTTTATTCACCCTTTCCTTACCCGCTGGCTGCAATATTGGATTGAAGTTCATTCTCTCTCCTCCGTAGTACACGCCTGCGCAAGGCAAGATTGCCTTGCGCAGACGTGTACTACGGAGGACAGAGAATGAACTTCAATCCAATATTGCGGCCAGCATGCAGCCAGCGGGTAAGGAAAGGGTGAATCAAACACCTGAAAACTCCGCCCATATGACCCAAAACCAGTCCCGCCAAATTCAGGTGACAGGTTCCCTTTAAAAACGATGTCCATTTTATATTTGGCCAAACTGGTGAACAGGAGATGACAGGTTGTACATTTTATTTCTCCTTCTTCCATACAATAAAATGGCTCCATTCTCAGAGTTACAGTCTGCACTTTTGTTCTCGACAACAGGTACATCAAGTAGCATGGGAAAATGTTTTCATTGCCTGCAATTTCTTTGGTTTAGAGTCCTACAGATCCACGTGTATCGCTATGATCCTAGTACCCGGAGTCTTTAGCTATGCATGTCCCAGATGACACTCATTGAGACTAAGCTCCCTGATTTAGTACTCACGGCAGGGCCCTATCTTTTCCTAATGTCCCCCTTTTCCAGTGGACCAAACCTTTTCCTGACTGCTAAGCTTTCCACCCTGTAGGGGTCCCCAATTGCCTGTGATGTCCTGCTACATTTGTAACTAGCTTCTTTCCATGGTGAGCCTTGTAGTTACAAAACCAATAAACCTGTACTTCTTCTTTCACCTCCTCTCCCACACACAGCCTACTCAACCCTGACTACTTCCTGTATCCCTATAGTATTCCCTCTGGTTCCCCCTGCAGGGCCGCCCCCTACACTCCCTGAGGATGGTGCAGTAGCAAAGGTGCTATACAAGTACTGCAAAAGTATTATAAAACCCTGCCTAGATTTCTCTAATCCTAAACTTTATCCTAACTTTAGCCCTGAAAAAGACTGTTATTTTAATACTGCAGAAGAATTATACAAGCACTGCAATAGCAAAACTATTAACCTCTGACTATTTCCATGCTGGGAAATATTCTGCTAACAGTCAGCCAGAAGTGTATCTAGGGTTTCTGGCATCTGGGGCAAGAATTCAGTTTAGCGCCAACCCCCCCCCCTTCCCCTTACACACGCACACACACACACACACACACACACCACTCCCCAACCACATATGCGATCTGCACACTTAGTCATGTACCGACGAGCTGCTCTCCCTAATGCTCTCTATGTTCAGTGAAAAACTGAGAGAAGCAGAAGAGAAGCTCGTTGTCACAGGACCATAAGTATGAAAATCGCATATGAGTGAAGTGTCCATGTGACGGCTACTGGAACCTGCAGAGCTGAATCCTGACATTTCATTCTTCTGAATTCTCACAACGATTGTGCCAGAGCACCCCGATGCACATTCACTCATCTTCTCATTACAAAAAGAGAAGCTCTCTTACCACCCTGTGAACAAAAAATGAAAAAGGTTATAGGTCTCAGAATTCTACGACCCACTAAAATTAAAGGGAACCTGTCACCCCGTTTTTTCAGTATGAGATAAAAATACCGTTAAATAGGGCCTGAGCTGTGCGTTACAATAGTGTATTTTGTGTACCCTGATTACCCATTACAGCGATGTCACCACACCCATATGACCAGACAAGCCTGATTGACAGGCGAAAACGGCGACTTTGGTAAGGTATTTCGGCAGCATGGGTGGGGAATCGGAATCAGAGTACACAAAATACACTATTGTAACGCACAGCGCAGGCCCTATTTAATGGTATTTTTATCTCATACTGAAAAAACGGGGTGACAGGTTCCCTTTAAATACAATTTGGTATTGTAATTGTATTGACCAGAAGAATAAAGTTTACGATTCATCAAGACCAGCTTTGTTCAAGAGAAATTGTGCCATTGAAAATTATAACTAATCCCGCAATAAAATGTTTTATATCGAGGGGTAGATAAAAATGTTACGTGCAATTGAATTTTTCTAAAATTTTACGAAAACTCATTTTGTCTAGAATATCGATCATTTTTTCAAGTCAGTTTGCCCAAATTCAGCAAAATGATGGTCCACTTCAGCAGCCATTTTTGCTGAATTGCAATGATTAAAAGGATAAAAAAAAAAAATCCTCTGCTCACCTGTCCTGCAACCTCTGCTATCCAATCTGGTCTTCCCCGATGACACTTCGTTTACCATATCCATGTAGGGTGTTCTCCCTTCAGTCTCTTCACTTCAGACCCAGCCTTCTTGCAAGGTCTTGGTCTCTGCATGCTGTGGTACTGTGTGGCACGCTGTGACGTTATGACGTGCATCGCTCACAGTGATGTCTGAGGCCTAGTTGAGCGAGAAGAACTGTCCTGGAGAGAGAAGATGGAAGCAACAGGGAAGGAGAAAGGAGGGGACGCAGCTTATTTTACAGTGGGCTGCGGGGAGTGAAGGACGGGTGATGTCTGTTCTTACATACTACACTAATTGTGCTCTGGTGTCTAGAATTTCTCTGTAAAATTCAAATCTTGACTGAGTCAGTCATCTTTTTTTTACTGCTTTTTAATGAATGTGACAATAGAAAAAAGAGAAAAAAATACTTTGTACTGAAGGCCCAAAGCTAGTCTGTCCTGAAGGAGTTAAAGGGATCATGTTGGATTTTACTGTCCTCAAAATGTAGCTGATCTATTTTGTTATAGGACCTTATGGCTTTAGTGCATGACTGGTCATCGACTACACTTCAAAAAGAAATTTACTAATGATAATAATAGCAGTGTGGAAGACTGTCAGCAGAATACTAACCTGGTCAGTCAGCAAACGAATGAATGGAAGTACAATGCGGATTCTTTTCTATGATTAGTTAGAAGCCCTGGAGCTGAATCTTCCCATCCAGATAGTATGCCCTTGTTTAGATGTAGTACTTTGCACTGTGGCAGATACATTAGTACCGGTGCTCAGCTGTTAATTACTTGCTTATAATCCAGTATATTTTTAGAAAGTAATTAATCATGAATTTTTGAATTACAGATAATAGATGATGAAGATACTCAGCACATGAGTAATTGCCCAGTAGCAGTCACAGAAAGCACTCCGAGGCGAAGAACGCGGATTCAAGTTTTCTGGACTGCGCCCTCTATTGGTACAGGATGTGTAATACTCAAGTGAGTACAGAAGGAGAAAATGCATGTTTATAAGTAATGCTTCCAGTTTATGTACATGCATCCTCAACAATCTAGGATATTGCGTACTGTAATTGTAAAAAATGGTCTTACCTTCTCTAAATTCATTGCTTGCAGACAGTGAATAAAAATGTCAATGCTGATTCCAGGTTAAATATATGCTAACGCGAATCATGTCTTGTAATTAAATTAACACTTATGTTGACTACATGCCATATGTTTAAAGTGTCTGGATATGATCATGAGAGGATTGCTGTATTTATTTCCAGTTTTTTTCACACCTTTTCATATTGTTTCTCTCTGAATTTACCAATCTATATGTGTTTAGTAGACTTCCCCTTTTTCATTAGGATTGGATATTATTATGATTTGTAGGTCATGTAGGACTATAAAGTCATTTTCATCTCTCACCCAGTCTCGTAAAGGTGTTTTCCAGAATTAGAAATACATGGCTGCCGTATAGTGACTAGAGACTGATGGGTCTGAAGGCAAAATTTGGACCTGACCAAACCCCTTTCATGTTGTTCAGATGTATGAACCTTGTAGTGTTCTAAATCCTATAAGGGTATACATGTTGCCCCCTCCCCCATTATGCAGCAATGTCCCACATCCTGGGCTCCTTGCAGGTATGCCCCCCATCCTTGTCCATTTCCTGGTATATATGTGCTCCATCCTGGGCCCATCCTGGAATATATGTCCCCAACTTAGTATAGATGCCATCACCCTGGGCCCCTTCAAGGTAAAATGTCCCCAATACTGGTATATTTGTGTCCCCTCCTGGGCTCATATATATATATATATATATATATATATATATATATATATATATATATATATATATATATATCAACCATTCTGGGCCCCTACCTAGTATAGTTTCCCATCCTGGGCTCATCCTCGTATACACAGTAGGGAGAATAAGTATTATAAGTACCCACCAGCCAGCAGCCTCCATACTACTGGCCCTTACTTCATCCTTTGGACTCACCCAGTGGTCCTCCACAGCCACCCACACAGACGGACATACACTAGACCTCATCTTCACCCACCTCTGTTCCTTATCTAATCTCACAACCTCTCCCTTCTTCCTATCTGACCACCATCTACTCACCTTCTCATCCTTGTCCTCCTCACCTGCCCCTCAGGTCCAGCCATTACCACATCCTCGCAAACCTAGACATTCACAGACTCTCACACTCTCTCCTACCCCTGTCTTCCATATCTTCACTCCACGACACGGACAGTGCCACCGCTTTCTATAACTCCACCCTCACATCAGCCATAGACTCAGTCGCCCCTCTCATGCATGGCGAAGTGCGACGAACTAATAGGCAACCCTGGCATAACAATCTCACAAAAATACTTCGACAAGCGTCCAGGGTCACTGAGCATCGTTGGAAGAAAACACGCCTGCCAGATGACTTCACTGCTTTTAAGCAAGCTACACTTGACTTCAAATCAGCCCTCACCTCTGCTAAACAGACCTAATTCACTAACCTTGTATCTTCACTATCCTACAACCCAAAACAACTGTTCAGCACATTTAACTCTCTCCTCCGCCCACCACTGCCACCTCCAACTCCCTTCATCTCTTCCGACGACTTTGCCACCTACTTCAAAAACAAGATCGACCAAACAAGGCAAACCTTTACTTGTCCACCACCCCAACCACTCCATATACCAGACCTCTGCCCTTCCCTAATAACCTCCCTCTCCAACATCACTGAAGGAGAGCTTACTCGCCTCTTTTCCAAATCACACCTCACCACCTGTGCACTTGACCCCATCCCTTCCCAACTGCTCCCCAACCTCACTAACATGCTCATTCCAGCCCTAACCCATCTCTTTAACCTATCGCTCTATTCTGGTACCATCCACTCTGCCTTCAAACATGCCACCATCACACCCATCCTCAAAAAAACTAACCTTGACCCAACCGCTATGCCCAGCTATCGCCTCATATCACTGCTCCCATTTGCTTCAAAACTCCTTGAGCAGCATGTCCATGCTCAACTTTCCTCCCACCTCTCATGTAACTCTCTCCTTGACAACCTCCAATCTGGCTTCCGCCCCCACCACTCCACCGAAACGGCCCTGACAAAAATTACTAATGACTTAGTCACAGCCAAAGCTAACAGACAGTTCTCCATCCTGCTCCTTCTTGACCTGTCCTTTGCCTTCAACACAGTCGATCACTGCCTACTGTTACAGATTCTTTTTTCCCTTGGCATCAAAGACCTTGCCCTGTCCTGGATTGCCTCATACCTGTCCAACCACACATTTAGCGTTTCCCACTTCCACACTACCTCCTCATCCCGCCCTCTCTCTGTTGGAGTCCCTCAAGGCTCTGTCCTAGGGCCCCTACTTTTTTCCATCTATACCCTTGGCCTAGGACAACTCGTAAAGTCTCTTGGCTTCCAGTACCACCTGTATGCAGACGACACTCAGATCTACCTCTCTGGCCCAGATGTCACCTCCGTACTGTCCAGAATCCCAAAGTGTCTGTCAGCCATATCCTCCTTCTTCACCTCTCACTTCCTAAAACTCAATGTAGACAAAACCGAACTCATCATCTTTCCCCCACCTCACTCATCCCCCCTACCCGATCTATCTATTATGGTAAACGGCATCACGCTCTCCCGCACCTGAAATCCGCTGCCTTGGGGTAACTCTCGACTCTGCCCTGTCCTTCAACCCTCACGTCCAAGCTCTTGCCACCTCCTGTCACCTCCAACTCAAAAATATTGTCAGAATCCGTTCCTTCCTCAGCCCACAATCTACCAAAACTCTTGTGCATGCTCTCATCATCTCCCGCCTCGATTACTGCAACACCCTTCTCTGTGGCCTCCCAGCTAACTCTCTTGCACCACTCCAGTCTGTCCTCAACTCTGCTGCCCGGCTAATCCACCTCTCTCCTCACTACTCCCCTGCTTCTCCCCTCTGCAAATCCCTCCACTGGCTCCCAATTCCCCAACGAATCCAGTTCAAACTACTTACACTGATCTACAAAGCCATCCACAACCTGTCCCCTCCCTATATCTCTGAACTAATCTCCCAATATCTTCCCTCACGTAATCTTCGATCCTCCCAGGACCTCCTACTCTCCTCCACACTTATTCGTTCCTCCCACAGCCGCCTCCAAGATTTCTCCCGAATATCCCCCATCCTCTGGAATTCCATGCCTCAACACGTCCGATTAACCAACACCCTCAGATCCTTCAGACGGAACCTGAAAGCCCATCTCTTCAGGAAAGCCTACAGCCAACAATAACCGAGCTGCCACCTCACCACCGCCAGAGCCGCCGCCTCACCACCGCCAGAGCCGCCGCCGCCTCACCACCGCCAGAGCCACCGCCGCCTCACCACCGCCAGAGCCACCGCCTCACAACCGCCAGAGCCGCCACTTCACCAACGCCAGATCGGCCGCCTCACCCCTACCTTCTGTCTCTTCCCCACTATCCCATAGAATGTAAGCCCGCAAGGACAGGGTCCTCTCCCCTCTGTACTAGTCCGTCACTGTAAACCTGTTTACTGTAAACGATATTTATAACTTTGTATGTAACCCCTTTCTCATGTACAGCACCATGGAATTAATGGTGCTATATAAATAAGTAATAATAACAAGTATTTGACACACTGCCGATTGTGTACGATTTCTCACCTACAAAGAATGGAGAGGTCTGTAATTTTTATCGTAGACACAATTCAACTGAGACAGAATCTAAAAATAAAAAACTGAAAATCCCATTGTATCATTTTTACATAATTAAATTGTATTTTATTGCATGAAATACAGTACAGACCAAAAGTTTGGACACACCTTCTCATTTAAAGATTTTTCTGTATTTTCATAACTATGAAAATTGTACATTCACACTGAAGGCATCAAAACTATGAATTAACACATGTGGAATTATATACTTAACAAAAAAGTATGAAGCAACTGAAATTATGTCTTATATTCTAGGTTCTTCAAAGTAGCCACCTTTTGCTTTGATGACTGCTTTGCACACTGTTGGCATTCTCTTGATGAGCTTCAAGAGGTAGTCACCGGAATGATTTTTAATTCACAGGTGTGCCCTGTCAGGTTTAATAAGTGGGATTTCTTGCCTTATAATTGGGGTTGGGACCACCATTTGTGTTGTGCAGAAATCTGGTGGATACACAGCTGATAGTCCTACTGAATAGACTGTTAGAATTTGTATTATGGCAATAAAAAAGCAGCTAAGTAAAGAAAAACGAATGGCCATCATTACTTTAAGAAATGAAGGTCAGTCAGTCTGAAAAATTGGGCAAAATTTGAAAGTGTCCCCAGGTGCATAGGCAAAAACCATGAAGCGCTACAAAGAAACTGGCTCACATGAGGACCGCCCCAGGAAAGGAAGACCAAGAGTCACCTCTGCTTCTGAGGATAAGTTTATCCAAGTCACTAGCCTCAGAAATCGCAGGTTGACAGCAGCTCAGATTAGAGACCTGGTCAATGCCACACCGAGTTCTAGCAGCAGACACATCTCTACAACAACTGTTAAGAGGAGACTTTGTGCAGCAGGCCTTCATGGTAAAATAGCTGCTAGGAAAGCACTGCTAAGGATAGGCAACAAGCAGAAGAAACTTGTTTGAGCTATAGAACACAAGGAATGGACATTAGACCAGTGGAAATCTGTGCTTTGGTCTGATGAGTCCAAATTTGAGATCTTTGGTTCCAACCATGGTGTCTTTGTGCGACGCAGAAAAGGTGAACAGATGGACTCTACATGCCTGGTTCCCACCGTGAAGCATGGAGGAGGAGGTGTGATGGTGTGGGGGTGCTTTTCTGGTGACATTGTTGGGGATTTATTCAAAATTGAAGGCATACTGAACCAGCATGGCTACCACAGCATCTTGCAGCGGCATGCTATTCCATCCGGTTTGCGTTTAGTTGGACCATCATTTATTTTTCAACAGGACAATGACCCCAAACACACCTCCAGGCTGTGTAAGGGCTATTTGACCAAGAAGAAGAGTGATGGGGTGCTACCCACATGACTTGACCTCCACAGTCACCAGACCTGAACCCAATCAAGATGGTTTGGGGTGAACTGCACCGCAGAGTGAAGGCAAAAGGCCCAGTTCTAAGCATCTCTGGGAACTCCTTCAAGATTGTTGGAAGACCATTCCTGGTGACTACCTCTTGAAGCTCATGAAGAGTATGCCAAGAGTGTGCAAAGAAGTCATCAAAGCAAAAGGTGGCTGCTTTGAAGAACCTAGAATATAAGACATAATTTCAGTTCACACTTTTTTGTTAAGTATACCCACGAGTACTAAGAGAACTAAGTAATGTAATAGATAAACCATTATTTCTTATTTTTAGGGACTCTATAGCGACGGGGTCTGTTCCGCAGGATTGGCGCATAGCAAATGTGGTGCCAATATTCAAAAAGGGCTCTAAAAGTGAACCTGGAAATTATAGGCCAGTAAGTCTAACCTCTATTGTTGATAAAATATTTGAAGGGTTTCTGAGGGATGTTATTCTGGATTATCTCAATGAGAATAACTGTTTAACTCCATATCAGCATGGGTTTATGAGAAATCGCTCCTGTCAAACCAATCTAATCAGTTTTTATGAAGAGGTAAGCTATAGGCTGGACCACGGTGAGTCATTGGACGTGGTATATCTCGATTTTTCCAAAGCGTTTGATACCGTGCCGCACAAGAGGTTGGTACACAAAATGAGAATGCTTGGTCTGGGGGAAATTGTGTGTAAATGGGTTAGTAACTGGCTTAGTGATAGAAAGCAGAGGGTGGTTATAAATGGTATAGTCTAACTGGGTCACTGTGACCAGTGGGGTACCGCAGGGGTCAGTATTGGGACCTGTTCTCTTCAACATATTCATTAATGATCTGGTAGAAGGTTTACACAGTAAAATATCGATATTTGCAGATGATACAAAACTATGTAAAGCAGTTAATACAAGAGAAAATAGTATTCTGCTACAGATGGATCTGGATAAGTTGGAAACTTGGGCTGAAAGGTGGCAGATGAGGTTTAACAATGATAAATGTAAGGTTATACACATGGGAAGAAGGAATCAATGTCACCATTACACACTGAATGGGAAACCACTGGGTAAATCTGACAGGGAGAAGGACTTGGGGATCCTAGTTAATGATAAACTTACCTGGAGCAGCCAGTGCCAGGCAGCAGCTGCCAAGGCAAACAGGATCATGGGGTGCATTAAAAGAGGTCTGGATACACATGATGAGAGCATTATACTGCCTCTGTACAAATCCCTAGTTAGACCGCACATGGAGTACTGTGTCCAGTTTTTGGGCACCGGTGCTCAGGAAGGATATAATGGAACTAGAGAGAGTACAAAGGAGGGCAACAAAATTAATAAAGGGGATGGGAGAACTACAATACCCAGATAGATTAGCGAAATTAGGATTATTTAGTCTAGAAAAAAGACGACTGAGGGGCGATCTAATAACCATGTATAAGTATATACGGGGACAATACAAATATCTCGCTGAGGATCTGTTTATACCAAGGAAGGTGACGGGCACAAGGGGGCATTCTTTGCGTCTGGAGGAGAGAAGGTTTTTCCACCAACATAGAAGAGGATTCTTTACTGTTAGGGCAGTGATAATCTGGAATTGCTTGCCTGAGGAGGTGGTGATGGCGAACTCAGTCGAGGGGTTCAAGAGAGGTCTGGATGTCTTCCTGGAGCAGAACAATATTGTATCATACAATTAGGTTCTGTAGAAGGACGTAGATCTGGGGATTTATTATGATGGAATATAGGCTGAACTGGATGGACAAATGTCTTTTTTCGGCCTTACTAACTATGTTACTATGTTACTATGTATATAATTCCACATGTATAAATTCATAGTTGTGATGCCTTCAGTGTGAATGTACAATTTTTATAGTCATGAAAATACAGAAAAATCTTTAAATGAGAATGTGTATCCAAACTTTTGGTCTGTACTGTAAGAATTCGATACAATAGAAAAGCAGAACTTAAAATTTGGTGCAGAAATCTTTGTTTTTAGTTACAGAGGTCAGACTTTTCTTGTAGTTTTTGACCGAGTTTGCACACACTACATAAGGGATTTTGGCCCGCTTCTCTATACAGATCTTTTTCAGATCTTTCAGGTATCAGGTCTGTCGCTTGGCTACCTCCTCTGTATCTTGCAGATGGTCATTGGTGAATTTAAAATGGGCCTTGATACGTGCTGGTGTGAGCAGGGGGAACTTGAATGCCCTGCAGGATTTTAATCCACAAAGGCCTAGCGTGTTACGAATGGTAATGTTTGAGACTGTGAGGCCAGATCTCTTCCGGTCATTGACCAGGTCCTACCATGTAGCTCTGAGCTGATTCCTGACCTTTCTTATAATCATCCTGAGCTCACGAGGGGTGATCTTGCATGGAGCCCTAGACCAAGGAAGATTGACAGTCATCATTGCAAATAATAGGAGAAGCTTTCTAATTTAATTCTTTCTTTATACATAACAGAAGAACAGTGATGACACACTGATGGTACAAAGGACACATGAATAACACATAGATGACACACTAATGGAAAAAAATTGATGCAAAACAATGATGACCCTACTGCCAGTATTTCAACATGGACGTGTGAAGAAGGTTTTACTTGCTGTGTATTACTTGGAAACTTCTTGCATGTTTTCCATTTGGGCAAAGAGCTTCACATTTCTTTCGTTCTTTCTTTCAGTGTTCTTTTTATTTATCGATAATAAAACATACATTAAATGATAAACCATGCATAGAAGGACATAACATACAAGTGAAAGCAATATCATAACCATATAAGTATTGTAAAGTTTATTGTAGATTATAAACAGAAGAAGGTTATTATTACAGGAACAAAAATCAGATAATCCAGTGACGACTTGATGCAATGGAAAACAAGTTTCTCCATTTAAGAGATCAAGTGAGAGTCTTAGTGTGAGAAGTCACATATAGGTACTAGCTTTGCAAAAATTTAACTTAATGCAACCAATAACCAGGCATGGCTAGATCTATCAATGAAATATTGTGTTTTGCATTTTTTATTTTTATCTAAGACTCGATTATATCAAAATTATATCAATTTTATCTATTTTCATTAGGCAAATTTAGGGACAGATAATAAAGTCTATAGCTAAAAGAAGGGGAAGTATCAAAACAAGAAGAAGAGGAGTCTAGACAGGTAGGAGGGTGAAGGATGGGGCAAAGGGCTGTAGTAGGGGAAGGGGAATGGCGGAGGGAGAGCAACTGGGGAGACGTAATCAAAGGTTAAAGGGAACCTGTCACCCCGAAAATCGTGGGTGAGGTAAGCCCACCGGCATCAGGGGCTTATCTACAGCATTCTGTAATGCTGTAGATAAGCCCCCGATGTTACCTGAATGAGGAGAAAAAGACGTTATATTATACTCACCCAGGGGCGGTCCCGCTGCTGGTCAGGTCAAACGGGCGTCTCCGGTCCGCTGCGTCACCTCCCATCTTCATTACAAGACGTCCTTTTCTGATCTTCAGCCAAGGCACCGGCGCAGACGTACTATGCTCTGCCCTGTTGAGGGCAGACAAAGTACTGCAGTGCGCAGGCGCCGGGCCTCTGACCTTTCCGGCGCCTGCGCACTGCAGTACTATCCTCTGCCCTCAACAGGGCAGAGCAAAGTACGCCTGCGCCGGAGCCGTGGCTGAAGATCAGAAGAGGACGTCTTGTAATGAAGATGGGAGGCGCCGCAGCAGACGGGAGATGCCCGTTTGACATGACCAGCAGTGGGACCGCCCCTGGGTGAGTATAATATAACGTCTTTTTCTCCTCATTCAGGTAACATCGGAGGCTTATCTACAGCATTACAGAATGCTGTAGATAAGCCCCTGATGTCGGTGGGCTTACCTCACCCGCGAATTTCGGGGTGACAGGTTCCCTTTAATTAGGATGACATTGTAATGTAATACAATAGGTTTGGATCAAAAAAGGATCCAGGGTTGCCAGGTTTCACAGAATTTATTAACACAGTGGTTCACTTTGGCTGCTTATTCCGCAATGTGTAGATTTGGTCTATTTTGTGGTAAAGTTGCTGTGTTGTGGGTATAGCAGGAGTCTGCCAGTATCCAGGTATCAAAGATTTCCCGGCAGCAATTATCGATCCTGCCAGCTTAGAGTCTAGTTTATTATTAGGCCAGATTGGAAAATTTAATAAAGCCGTTTCAGGTGTCAGTGTGAATTGCTTGCTTATGGCTTCAAAATTAGTCTTGGATATTGTTTTCCAAAAACTCTGTAGAGTCGGGCAAGACCACCATATGTGGAAGAATCCTCCGTCTTTGCAGCACCTACAGCATGTATCAGGCATCGAGTTGTGCCATTTGTTTAGGAGTGGTATATCACCTACCGTAGTTATTATTTTAAAGGAATTCTCTGAATTCGCACACAATGTGATGGTCCATGTGAATTGTGGTATATATGCGTTATCTGAGTATCTGAAAAGTTATGGCCAAGGTCTTTTTCCCAAAGTGATAGATGTGCATGTTTCAGGGTGGTATCGGCTTTTAACAATTGCTGGTAGATTGTAGAGAGTGACTTGGGGAAGAGCTTCACATTTCTGATGGAAGCTCTTTTCTCCTACTTTCACTATATTCAATATAAGCAGGAGTCCACTGTAGTCTTTAGGCTATGTGCACACAATGCGGATTTTGCTGTGGATCCGCAGCGTTTCCGCAGCTGCGGGTCCGCAGCAGTTTCCCATGCGTTTACAGTTCAATGTAAAACTATGGGAAACCAAAAACACTGTGCACATGCTGTGGAAAAAATCGTGTGGAAACGCAGCGGTTTACATTCCACAGCATGTCACTTCTTTCTGCGTTTTCCACAGCGGTTTTACAACTGCCCTTATGGAAAACCGCAGTTGTAAAACCGCAGTGAAAACCGCGGTAAATCCGCAATGAATCCGCAGCGGTTTTCCACTGCAGATTAATCAAATCTGCTGGAATCCGCTGCAGAAAAATCCACAGAGGACCCAGAATACGTGTGCACATTCCCTTATAGGGAGCCATTACATTAAATTTTAGTATAGTTAGGTGAGACAGGTAAAGCCAACAAGCGACATAGCTTATGTTAGTGTATTTAATTTAAGACTGAATGCTTGCTTCAGGTGAACGAACACAGATCTATGTATCTGGCACAAATGGCAAAATACTCTAGTATCTTCCATAATCTACATAGTAACATAGTAACATAGTTAGTAAGGCCGAAAAAAGACATTTGTCCATCCAGTTCAGCCTATATTCCATCATAATAAATCCCCAGATCTACGTCCTTCTACAGAACCTAATAATTGTATGATAATCTAGTGTTAAAGAGGTAACATCTTTTAAAATATCCAACACATTTTCTACATCACTTTTATGGATGATCCATAAATTCCCAATGTATTTTCTGAAAGTCAATAGATTTTCCAACAATTTGACATGCAAAATGATCATTAAAGCCATGTCTGACTTCCAGATGTTCAGCTTAAATAGGCTTCTATGTTCATTTTGCCCTCACTTGTAAGCAGCAGTCATTTTTCTATGGGTTCCCGAAATTAATAGTACATGTTTATATATGCATGGGATAAAATCTTACAAAGGCACCACCCTCTTTCTTTTCCCTTGAGCAAATGGAAACCACAGTTAATGTACAAGTCAGACAGCTGGTTGGCATTTCTCAGTCTGGAGCAGCTGTCTCCATGAGCCTGGTTTATTTCACAAACAGATGTTTAATGCAACTTCACTGATATTGTCAGATATTCAGAGGACAGAGAAGAGAAATAATCACAATATTCATGATTACTCCTCTTTTAAAATAATAAATCAAAGTGACAAACGACAACATCAAAAGTCCTTTGTTGTTGTAGTTTAGCTGCAATCTGTATGATTTCTTCCAGGTGGTTGACAATTTGTACAGATGGTTAGTGAGAAGAAGTTTGCATAAATGTAACTGGGAAGAATAAAATATAATTTGTTTCTGATTTTATGAAGGGATAGAAATGTTCACTTTCACCCCTCTGCCCCTCTGCCTGTTTTCACCTTCCTGATCAGTGTTGCTTTATGTAGTAATAACTTTGGAACGCTTTAACAGATCTCAATGATTATGAAAATGTTTTTTTCATTACTTATTATTAGTGTTGAGCGATACCTTTCGATATTCGGAAATATCGGTATCGGATGCGATCGCTTATAATATAAACACTTATAAAATGTGCCCCCTCATACCGTGAAACCATCCCGGAGGCAGGACTTTCCTTCTTAATGAGATGCAGCACAGTCGTCATTCTTACCCCCTTGGCGCCGGGCGCCGCCTCCTTAGCGTTGTTTGAATCTGTCCCGGAGCCTGCACTGTTATGTTATCCCTTTGGCCATGCGCAGTTAGCGCTGCCCGTCTTCTGACATCACTTGTTGTCAGGCTGACTGCGCCTGTGCGGCCGCGCTGCCTGAGATCCCGCCCCGCAGTGTCTTCTGATTTATTCACACTGCGGGGCTGGGATTCATGGGCATGCACAGTGCATATGTTCGCCTCTCACTCATCTCCCTCCGCCTTCTTCAGACTGTGTGGCGTCAGCTAATCCCTAATCGCCGTGGCATGCGCTTAGGGATCAGCGAACGCCGCACAGACTGAAGAAGGCGGAAGGAGATGAGTGAAAGGCGAAGATATGCAGTGCATGCCCATGAATCCCTGCCCCACAGTGTGAATAAATCATAAGACACTGCGGGGCAGGATCTCGGGCAGCACGGCCGCACAGGAGCAGTCAGCCTGACAACAAGTGATGTCAGAAGACGGGCAGCGCTAACTACGCATGGCCAAGGGATAACATAACAGCGCAGGCTCCAGGACAGATTCAAACAACGCTGAGGAGGGGGCACCAAGGGGGTAAGAATGACGGCTGTGCTGTGTCTTATTAGGAAGGAAAGTTCCACCTCTGGGACGGTTTCACGGTATGAGGGGGCACATGTCATAAGTGTTTAGTTCAGCGTGTGCAAGGAGCATAACAAAAAGACCACCTTGTCCAAATGCAGCATTAGTGCTGCACAAGTTGGCTCTTTTACTTACAAATGCCTGGGGGGGCAGGCTTTAATATCTGTAGTAGTGTGAGTGTGGAGGGAGCAGGAGAAATTGCTGGATACACAGCAGGGGATTAGCTGACGTTACTTAAACCCAATAACACTGGGTCATGTTTTGACTGTGCAGATGGCACTTCTGAGCAGCAACTTGCAGTGTTGGAGCCCAGGGATTACATTTCAGGTGGTAGAAACATGAACACAACAGGAGACTTGGATACTGTTGCCAACCAATTTGTTAATCTGGAAGATGACTGGCAAATTCCTGCGAGATCCAGACGTTGTTCATTTTCAGAAAAGCAAGCCAGTCAACGTTATCGGAGGATAGTCGCATGCGACGGTCTGTTAGTACACCACCTGCGGCACTAAAGACACATTCCGATAATACACTAGCAGCAGGGCAAGCCAGCACTCCCAATGCATACTGACTAAGCTCTGGCCATGTATCCAGCTTAGAGACCCAAAACTTGAAGGGGGAAGAGCTGTGTGGGAGTACACTGAGGGCAAGACATGTAGTCTGTCACCATCTGACGGAAATGTTGCCTCCCACTGACTGGAGCCGTCTGTGATGGTGTAGACATTTGTGGCGGGCACACAAAACTTTGCCAGTGTTGGGACAGACTGGTCTTGCCTTGTGCTGAGGCACTGCTTCTGCTCCGTCCTTGTGCAGAGCCTCCTCCACTTCCTCGACGCACTGAGCTGCTTTGTAAAGCACTAGCAGCACTGCTCTCGGTTGGACTGGAGAAGATGATGGAATGCACCAGTGTGTCTTGGTACTCCCGCATTTTACGCTCCCGGTTCAACGGTGTTATGAGGCTTTGTAAGTTGTCCCGGTAGCGAGGATCTAGGAGGGTGTAAACCCAATAATCAGCCGTGTTGAGAATGTGGGCGATGTGGCGGTCGTTTCTCAGGCACTGCAGCATGAAATCAACCATGGCCTGCAGACTACCAACTGGCCAAGAAACGCTGCCCCCTGCTTGAGGCGTGATCTGTGCCTGCTCTGCATTACTCCACCCTCGCTCTACATACTGACTACTAGAGCATTGTGTAACTCCCTCCTCTGGACAGATGTCTTCCTTCTCCATTGATAGTAGTAGAGAATAGGGATGTTTCGTCAAAATTAATTTGACAGGTGGGCCCGCCCCAATCAAAGTGTATCAAAAGTGTGTAACCCCTCCCTGTCTGGCTGCATGAGAGGTGCCTTTATCACGACACAGATTCTGTTGTTTTTGCACAGAGAGATGGTGAGTGGCAGGTAGGCGATTACCTGGGGGAACTGACCAGTGAAATACCCGATGGTACACACATCACAGAATTTGTATCCGCGGGCCCCAAAACTGATGGATACAAACTCAACACCGGTAAAACTGTCTTAAAATTTAAGGGGATAACACTAAATGTCGGTAACTCTCAATCTATTAATTTCAACAGTCTAATAGATCTAGTTCTGGACTACCCGCACAATTCTGGCACAGATACTCAGAAACGTATTGTTGTACAGCAGCCGTCCATTGTGAGAAACAAAAAGTACTGGGAGATGGAAACAAGGCCATTACGCAAAACACAAAAGTGTGTTTACACAAAGCGGCGACTAATAGACGATTTCACCACCTTGCCTTTTGGCTATTAGCCGAGTATTGCTATGGATACACGCCTGCAACATCCATTCTCGTGCATTCTAGCAGGACCGTCTAATTCTGGGAAGAGCTATTTTGTAAAACAACTGCTATATAATATTGAAACTAATTTTTCTCACAAACCTGCTAATATTGTTTGGTTTTATTCGTGTTGGCAAAAACTATATGATGAAATCTCTCTCTCTTTTCCCAACAGCAGATTTGTGGAGGGTCTGCCAAATACATTAGTAGATGACGAATTATTCCCACCGGAGAAGGTGAATTTGGCTATTGTTGATGATCTCATGGAGAGTGCTAGTGAAAATTGTGAGATAGAAAAAGCCTTTACCAAGTATGTGCATCACAGAAATCTCAGCATTTTCTACCTGGTACAAAACATATTTTGTCAGGGTAAGAAAAGCCGCACAATAAATTTAAACACAAAGTACATGGTGCTTTTTAATAACCCCCAAGATAAATTACAATTTATGAGGTCTCTAGCTCGTCAGATGTGTCCCGGAAAAACCCGTTTTTTTCTAGAAGCTTTTGATGATGCCACGCGAGAGCCTTATGGGTATTTGCTGGTAGATTTGAGAGCTAATACCCCTGAGGATCTTCGCTTAAGGACTGGATTGTTTCCACCAGTGTTGCCTGTTGTCTATGTTCAAAAGAAAAACACTTCTAAAAAGTGAATTTTACGTGGAATCAAACATTCTACGCTGTGTGCGTTGTGATGTAAAAATGTTTGAGAGACTCTGGCGTACCTGGGCTCTCTTAAAAACTCTGGTGAAAGCAACCCCTACTGTCAGAAAGTCTTTTTTGCGCAATGCAAGCAATGATTTAATTACAGCCATAGGCGAGATTGCTTTAACCCCTTCATGACCTTGGGATTTTTCGTTTTTCCGTGTTCGTTTTTCACTCCCCTCCTTGCCAGAGCCATAACTTTTTTATTTTTCCGTCAATTTGGCCATGTGAGGGCTGATTTTTTGCGGGACGAGTTGTACTTTTGAACGACATCATTGGTTTTAGCATGTCGTGTACTAGAAAGCAAGAAAAAAATTCCAAGTGCGGTGAAATTGCAAAAAAAGTGCAATCCCACACTTGTTTTTTGTTTGGCTTTTTTGCTAGGTTCACTAAATGCTAAAACTGACCTGCCATTATGATTCTCCAGGTCAGTACGAGTTCATAGACACCTAACATGACTAGGTTATTTTTTATCTAAGTGGTGAAAAAAAATTCCAAACTTTGCTAAAAAAAAAAATAAATTTGCACCATTTTCCGATACTCATAGCGTCTCCATTTTTCATGATCTGGGGTCGGTTGAGGGCTTATTTTTTGCGTGCCGAGATGACGTTTTTAATGATAGCATTTTGGTGCAAATACGTTCTTTTGATCGCCTGTTATTGCATTTTAATGCAATGTCGTGGCGACCTAAAAAACGTAATTCTGGCGTTTTGAATTCTTTTCTCGCTACACCGTTTAGCGATCAGGTTAATGCTTTTTTTAATTGATAGATCGGGCGATTCTGAATGCGGCGATACCAAATATGTGTAGATTTGATTTTTTTTTATTGATTTATTTTGATTGGGGCGAAAGGGGGGTGATTTAAACTTTTATTTTTTTTTATTTTTTTTTCACATTTTTTTTAACTTTTCTTTTTTACTTTTGCCATGCTTCAATAGCCTCCATGGGAGGCTAGAAGCAGGCACAACGTGATCGGCTCTGCTACATAGCAGCGATCTGCTGTTCGCTGCTATGTAGCAGAAATGCAGGTGTGCTGTGAGCGCCGACCACAGGGTGGCGCTCACAGCCACCGGTGATCAGTAACCATAGAGGTCTCTAGGACGTCTATGGTTACCATCCTGACGCATCGCCGACCCCCGATCATGTGACGGGGTCGGCGATGACGTCATTTCCGTCTGCCCGGCCGGAAGCGGTAGTTAAATGCCGCTGTCTGCGTTTGACAGCGGCATTTAACTAGTTAATAGGCGCGAGCAGATCGCGATTCTGCTCGCGCCTATTACGGGCACATGTCAGCTGTTCAAAACAGTTGACATGTCCCGGCTTTGATGCGGGCTCACCGCGGAGCCCTGCATCAAAGCGGGGCTTCTGACCTCGGACGTACTATCCCATCCGAGGTCAGAAACGGGTTAAACATCATAAAAAGCAGGATTCCGCTGAAAGAGCATCAAAAGGGCATATTAAAGAAGTGGCGTAAAGCTATAAGAACCCTAAGCGACAGATCTCAGCCCATAAAGAAAAAGAAGCGTCTACTAAAGCAGGCCGGCGGGTGTATCGGCCCTCTTTTAGCTTTTGCAATTCCAATAATAACAAGCCTGCTCACAGGAAAATAATGGAGCATACAGAGAAAATGTATCTAGTACCCAAACAGGAGCTAGACAAACTAAGACCCGGTACTACAGATAACATACGCGAAAGTGTTATTCGTCTCCTTGATGGTGAAATTAGCACCATTTTACAATGTTGTGACATTCCGATGATGTAAAAATTTAAATGTATAGCTCTGTGCTACAGTGCTACTTGGTACATATGTGGCACAGCTCAAAAGAAGTAACGGCTTTAAATCTCGTTAGCACTCCTGATCCTGATCAGCAACAATTGTCAAATACCGACTCTGATAAAAATCAAGAGGTCGCTGAAATTGTCAGCCATATAAACCAAAGATATAAAAAGAATGCTGAATTTTTACTAAACAGGTTACTGCAGAATAAAAATGTTACAGCCTGGAATAATCAAGCTGAATTTATTTTCAAAGGATCCGTAATACCCGGGTCTAACTTACTGGATTTGGTACGTAGTACAACACCGATTCATGCTCTGGTCAGCAGAAATTTACCGTATATACTCGAATATAAGCCGAGATTTTCAGCCCATTTTGTTGGGCTGAAAGTCCCCCTCTCGGCTTATACTGGAGTCTTACCCGGGGGTCGGCAGGGGAGGGGGGAGCGGGGGCTGTCTAGTTATACTTACCTACTCCCGGTGCGGTCCCTGCAGTCCCTGCTTCTCCCGGCGCTGCAGATTCTTCCTGTACTGAGATCACATGGTACCTCTCATTAAAGTAATTAATATGCGGCTCCACCTCCCATAGAGGTGGAGCCGCATATTCATAACTGCAATGAGCCGTAACTGACCGCTCATTACAGCAAAAAGATGCAGTGCCGGGAGAAGCAGGGACTGCAGGGACCGCGCCGGGAGCCGGTAACTATACAGGGAGGGGAGCGCTGCGCGATATTTACCTGCTCCTCATTCCTGTGCGGCCCCGTCTCCAGCGTCCTCTGGCAGTGACGCTCAGGTCAGAGTTCGCGGTGACGTAGTCAGTGCGTGCCCTCTGCTGAGCGTCAGTGCTGGAGACGGAGCCGCGCGAGGAGCAGGTAAATATTGAAAGCGCCGGCGTCCTGAGCGAAGATAGGTGAGTATGTGATTTTTTCTTTTTATTGCAGCAGCAGCAGCATTATATATGGCACAGCTTTATAAGGAGCATCTATGGGACCATAATGAACGGTGCAGAGCATTATTTATGGCACAGCTTTATATGGAGCATCTATGCGGCCATAATGAACGGTGCAGAGCAATATATATATGGCACAGCTTTATATGGAACATCTATGGGGCCATAATGAACGGTGCAGAGCATTATATATGGCACAGCTTTCTATGGAGCATCTATGGGACCATAATGAACAGTGCAGAGCATTATATATGGCACAGCTTTATATGGAGTATCTATGGGGCCATAATGAACAGTGCAGAGCATTATATATGGGGCACAGCTTTCTATGGAGCATCTATGGGGCCATAATGAAGAGTGCAGTGCATTATATATGGCACAGCTTTCTATGGAGCATCTATGGGGCCATAATGAACGGTGCAGAGCATTCTATATGGCACAACTTTCTATGGAGCATCTATGGGACCATAATGAACGGTGCAGAGCATTATATATAGCACAGCTTTATATGGAGCATCTATGGGACCAAAATGAACGGTACAGAGCATTATATATGGCACAGCTTTATATGGAGCATCTATGGGGCCATAATAGTAACATAGTAACATAGTTAGTAAGGCCGAAAAAAGACATTTGTCCATCCAGTTCAGCCTATATTCCATCATAATAAATCCCCAGATCTACGTCCTTCTACAGAACCTAATAATTGTATGATACAATATTGTTCTGCTCCAGGAAGACATCCAGGCCTCTCTTGAACCCCTCGACTGAGTTCGCCATCACCACCTCCTCAGGCAAGCAATTCCCGATTCTCACCACCCTAACTGTAAAGAATCCTCTTCTATGTTGGTGGAAAAACCTTCTATCCTCCAGACGCAAACAATGCCCCCTTGTGCTCGTCACCTTCCTTGGTATAAACAGATCCTCAGCGAGATATTTGTATTGTCCCCTTATATACTTATGCATGGTTATTAGATCGCCCCTCAGTCGTCTTTTTTCTAGACTAAATAATCCTAATTTCGCTAATCTATCTGGGTATTGTAGTTCTCCCATCCCCTTTATTAATTTTGTTGCCCTCCTTTGTACTCTCTCTAGTTCCATTATATCCTTCCTGAGCACCGGTGCCCAAAACTGGACACAGTACTCCATGTGCGGTCTAACTAGGGATTTGTACAGAGGCAGTATAATGCTCTCATCATGTTTATCCAGACCTCTCTTAATGCACCCCATGATCCTGTTTGCCTTGGCAGCTGCTGCCTGGCACTGGCTGCTCCAGGTAAGTTTATCATTAACTAGGATCCCCAAGTCCTTCTCCCTGTCAGATTTACCCAATGAACGGTGCAGAGCATTATATATGGCACAGCTTTATATGGAGCTTCTATGGGGCCATAATGATTGGTGCAAAGCATTCTATATGGCACACCTTTATATGGAGTATCTATGGGGCCATAATGAACGGTGCAGAGCACTATATATGGCACAGCTTTATATGGAGCATCTATGGGGCAATAATGAACGTTATAGAGCATTATATGTGTCACAGCTTTATATGGAGCATCTATGGGGCCATAATGAATGGTAAGGAGCATCTATTTTTATTTTTGAAATTCACCGGTAGCTGCTGCATTTCCTACCCTAGGCTTATACTCGAGTCAATAAGTTTTCCCAGTTTTTTGTGGCAAAATAAGGGGGGTCGGCTTATACTCGAGTATAGACGGTACCTCTTGGTTGGGATTCATTTATGCAGGCTATGGCCGAACTAAATATACCATCTACAGTTGTGGGTAATCCCACTACTAGGAAGCTTTTAGATGAATTAAAAGTTTCCAGCAGTGAGACACGCATTGTATCTACACCACAGAAGCTAGCGCCGACGCCCAGTACAATTCAGTCTTTACATTCCCCGTCATTAGGCACCACACGCGAAACTAAAAAAAGTCTCTACCGATACTACAAACCATGTGGCTCACAATGTAAAGAATGTACTGGGTAAATGCTGTACTTGGCTTGTAACATTATATTATTTATTTTGTAAGAAGTGTAATGATGTATGTTCATTGTACTATTTAATATTTTTGCTTTTTATACTCTGAGAATTTTTATATTATTGAAATGTCTTTGAGATGTATTTATTTTACAACAATAAAATCTTTTAAACTTTTACAATATCGTGTCTTTGCTTTTTTTTTTTATAAACGTTTAAAAACACACCGCTTCATAGTTGCTGGTGTTGTAACATGGTCATATACATAATATGCCCATATAATGAGACTGGTGTTTTATAAAACTCATATAAAATGAGAATCACAGTATCAAAAACACTGCTCTGTTCCTACATGAGCACATCTGGTTGTAGTTAAGCAAGGAAATCATGGCAGCTAGTCTTAGATTAGCAGAATGTCTTTCACATAACATGCTGCAGATATGCTCACGCAATGAGCCTGATGTTATAAAACTCATATAAAATGAGAATCACAGTATCAAAAACACTGCTCTGTTCCTAGTGTAGACATGTCTCCCATGTCTTCCACATCTGTTTTGCTGTGTCGCTGACCCGCTGTGTTGATTGATCTGTCTGGCCATGTATGCATGGGGTTGTCTAACCATGTCAGGGTCATGGGGGAGATTGACCTGTCCTGGATGTCTAGGCATGTCTCCCTCTGATCTGTTTTGCTGTATGTCTTGCATGGACACATCTGGTTATGTTTAAACATGGAATAGCTTTTCACATAACAGGCTGCAGAATTGCAGACAGAAACATTGGTTCTAAAATACATTGCTCTGATTACAGCAGCACTCTCATATCAACTACATATAAAATGAAAATCTAATATTATATAAAAACAATGTATCAAATACTGTGATAACAATTCCAAAAACTATCAAAAGGGAAAGCAGACAGGGAGGGGAGGGGTTACACACTTTTGATACACTTTGATCGGGGCGGGCCCACCTGTCAAATTAAGTTTGACGAAACATCCCTATTCTCTACTACTATTGACTCCTCCTCATCCTCCTCACTAAGTGTCCCCTGCCTAGGCCTTTGTGAGGAACCACGTTGCGCAGACTGTCCAGAAGCAAATGGCATTTGTGACTCCTCATCCTCCACATCTTCCACAACCTCCTCCCTTAGCGCTTGCAGTGTTCTTTCAAACAGGAAGATATGGGGGATAGTCATGCTGACTAGTGCATCATCTGCGCTCGCCATCCGCGTGGAATCATCGAAGGCACGCAAAACCTGGCAGATATTCTTCATAGTGGCCCACTCAGTGGTTGTGAAGTCTGAATGGCGGAGTGCGACTTTTTTGCGCCTGATGCAGCTGGTACTCCATTACTGCTGGCTGCTTCTCACACAACCGCTCCAACATAACGTTGTATCAATGTAACGTTGAACTCCACCTGGTGGGTAGGTCACATATGATGCGATGTTCCGGAAGGCGGAATCAGAGCTGCAGAGTTGCAATGTGCGATCTTGCCATGCTGGAACGCCGCAAGTGAGCACACTCTAGGCGGACCTTGTGCAGCAGTGCATCAAGATCCGGATAGTCCCTCAAAAAACTCTGCACGACCAAGTTGAGCCCATGTGTCAGACTTGGGATGTGAGTGAGGTTGCCTAGGCCCAGAGCTGCCACCAGATTTCGGCCATTGTCACACACTAGCATGCCTGGCTGAAGATTCGCTGGCACAAACCACACGTCGCTCTCCTGCTTGATGGCATTCCAGAGCTCCTGTGCTGTGTGGCTTTGATTCCCCAAAGAAATTAATTTCAATACAGCCTGTTTACATTTGGCCACGGCTGTGCTCATATCGGTCAGATCAGGTAAGCTTTCACAGGTCCATGTGGAGGTGGACTGTGACAGCTCCGGCAGCGATGATTCAGAGGAACTGGAGTATAAGGAGGAGTCAATGTGTACAGACTGGATTCCTGCAATCCTTGGAGTTGGCAGAACACATACAGCGCCATTCGCAAGATCTGTACCCAGCTCCACAACGTTAACCCAATGGGCAGTGAGGGGAAGGTATCGTCCCTGTCCATGGTGACTGGTCCACGCATCAGTGGTGAGGTGGACCTTGCTACTGACGGCGTTTAGTAGCGCATGTTTAATGTTTTCCTCCACATGCTTTTGCAGGGCAGGGACGGCTTGCTGAAATAAAAGCGGCTGAGCATGTTGTGTTGTGGGACTGCCAATGCCATCAAGTTACGGAAGGTGTCAGTCTCCACCAGCCTGAATGACAGCATTTCAAGGGACAGTAGTTTTGCAATGCCTGCATTCAGAGCCTGTGCTCGAGGGTGGTTTGCCGAGAATGGCTGCCTTTTCTCCCATGTCTGTGCTACCGATGGCTGTAGAATGGGCTGGGAGTGAGAGGATCACATGGAACGTGGTGCTGTGGGTGGAATTACGCTGGGTCTCTGTACAACAGTGCCAGAGGTTCTTCCATGGCGATCCTGTGAGAAAGCCGAACCAGCTGTGTGAGAGCTGGAGGAAGAGGCTACAACACGAGCTGAAGAGGTGGTAGGTGCCGCTGTAGGTTGGCCTAGGTCTTCAGTGTGTTTTTGTAACTCCACCACGTGCTTGGTCCGCACATGTTTCCACATATTTATGGTATTGAGGTTGCTGGCACTTTTCCCTCTTTTGACTTTCTGATGACACAGCTTGCATTTGACAAAGCGAATTTCATCTGCAACTGTGTCAAAAAAGGACCAGGCACTGCAAGTCTTGGGAGCACCCGTTTTGGGTTTTGGAAGAGGCATGCTTCTAATGGGTGCCAAAGTGGAGGCTACAGGCAATGCAGTCTTCCCCCTCCCTCTCCCTCCTTTTTGGGCCGTTCGGGGAATCTCTTCCTCAGAGCTGCTCCCACCACTTTCCTGTACCTCACGCCATGATGGGTCAAAGACTTCATCATCTACACTACCCTCTTCCAACAACTGCTTCTCCTAGGTAGTCTCGGCAGCACAGTACGCACCAGAAAGTGGCACCTGAGTCTCATCATCAGATGTGCACTGAGGTGTGCTGACCGTAGGCACTGGCCCACCTGCCTCTTCAGATTCAGAGAGACAAAGCTGTTGCGCATCACTGCATACTAGATTCTAGAATACTGCTTGGCTGACCCCCTCTTTCCAAGTCAAGAGATTCAGAGAACAGAAGTAGAGATAGCTCCTGTCCTGGGCTCTCTGACTGCCTGGGCAATTTGGCAGGTGGTGAAGAGACAGATGGGTGCTCTTCAGTGCTCTGTGCCCGATAGGATGTGGCACTAATTGAAGTCGATGCATTAGCTGCCATCCATCCGACAACAGCTTCAATTTGTTCGTCCCGCAGCAGTGGGGCACAGCGAGCTCCTACAAAGCTGCACATGAAGGACTGCTCCCTGCTAAAACTGGGGGATGATGAGTCACCGGTGCCCACAGCAGGCACAGAATTCCCACGTCCTCGCCCTGCTCCTCCTCCACGCCCATGACCACGTGCCTTACTCCCTGCCTTCTTCATCTTGGTAGACTGATAAAGATAGGCAGAAAAGTACTAAGTGCTTAGTGTGCTTATTCATGAACAGCTGCTAACAGGTATAAGAAACACTAATTTTATAAAGTGTGGACTAGACTTTAATATGAGCTAATGTGGCCTACACAACTGTAAAGTGGAGTGTTTGGTGAACTTTATTAACTTTTTGTTTTTTTCGCAGAACAGACTACAGCGTGAGCTGAAGTCACACAGAGACCTTGCAGACAGCCGTGAACGGTGCTGCAAGGCCGAAAAAGCTCCTCTATGTACTCCTATATAGTGTTTTTCCTCAATCTAGCAGGATACGGATAGAAACCCACTAATAGGATAAATCAGGACAAAATGTGCAGCAGGCAGCACTAATTGAAAAAAGGACAATGGAACAGTATGGGGCAGTGACGCACGCTGAGCTGTCTACAACCGGCTGTGGCTGCAGAACAGACTACAGAGTGAGCTGCACTGACACAGAGACCTTGCAGACGGCCGTGAACGGCGCTGCAAGGCCTAAAAAAGCTCCTTTATGCAGGGGTGGATTAAGGGTAGCCAGGGCCCCGGGCTGATCAAACACTGTGCCCTCCCCCCCCCCCCAGTCATGTGATGGGGTCATGTGACAGGGGTCATGTGACGGGGGTCATGATATACCCGAACCAGATTATTCCAGAAAAATGGCCGGGCCCTACTCTACTGTAACCTATTAAATATTTGTTACAATCTGCAATACAATTTAGGTATATTTTGACCAATAATATCACATACAAGGAACAAATACCACCGCACCATGACCAGACCACAAATTACAACCACAGTAACATACATAGTAACATAGTAACATAGTTAGTAAGGCCGAAAAAAGACATTTGTCCATCCAGTTCAGCCTATACTTCCATCATAATAAATCCCCAGATCTACGTCCTTCTACAGAACCTAATTGTATGATACAATATTGTTCTGCTCCAGGAAGACATCCAGGCCTTTCTTGAACCCCTCGACTGAGTTCGCCATCACCACCTCTTCAGGCAAGCAATTCCAGATTCTCACTGCCCTAACAGTAAAGAATCCTCTTCTATGTTGGTGGAAAAACCTTCTCTCCTCCAGACGCAAAGAATGCCCCCTTGTGCCCGTCACCTTCCTTGGTATAAACAGATCCTCAGCGGGATATTTGTATTGTCCCCTTATATACTTATACATGGTTATTAGATCGCCCCTCAGTCGTCTTTTTTCTAGACTAAATAATCCTAATTTCGCTAATCTATCTGGGTATTGTAGTTTTCCCATCCCCTTTATTAATTTTGTTGCCCTCCTTTGTACTCTCTCTAGTTCCATTATATCCTTCCTGAGCACCGGTGCCCAAAACTGGACACAGTACTCCATGTGCGGTCTAACTAGGGATTTGTACAGAGGCAGTATAATGCTCTCATCATGTGTATCCAGACCTCTTTTAATGCACCCCATGATCCTGTTTGCCTTGGCAGCTGCTGCCTGGCACTGGCTGCTCCAGGTAAGTTTATCATTAACTAGGATCCCCAAGTCTTTCTCCCTGTCAGATTTACCCAGTGGTTTCCCATTCAGTGTGTAATGGTGACATTGATTCCTTCTTCCCATGTGTATAACCTTACATTTATCATTGTTAAACCTCATCTGCCACCTTTCAGCCCAAGTTTCCAACTTATCCAGATCCATCTGTAGCAGAATACTATCTTCTCTTGTATTAACTGCTTTACATAGTTTTGTATCATCTGCAAATATCAATATTTTACTGTGTAAACCTTCTACCAGATCATTAATGAATATGTTGAAGAGAACAGGTCCCAATACTGACCCCTGCGGTACCCCACTGGTCACAGCGACCCAGTTAGAGACTATACCATTTATAACCACCCTCTGCTTTCTATCACTAAGCCAGTTACTAACCCATTTACACACAATTTCCCCCAGACCAAGCATTCTCATTTTGTGTACCAACCTCTTGTGCGGCACGGTATCAAACGCTTTGGAAAAATCGAGATATACCACGTCCAATGACTCACCGTGGTCCAGCCTATAGCTTACCTCTTCATAAAAACTGATTAGATTGATTTGACAGGAGCGATTTCTCATAAACCCATGCTGATATGGAGTTAAACAGTTATTCTCATTGAGATAATCCAGAATAACATCCCTCAGAAACCCTTCAAATATTTTACCAACAATAGAGGTTAGACTTACTGGCCTATAATTTCCAGGTTCACTTTTAGAGCCCTTTTTGAATATTGGCACCACATTTGCTATGCGCCAATCCTGCGGAACATACCCTGTCTCTATAGAGTCCCTAAAAATAAGAAATAATGGTTTATCTATTACATTACTTAGTTCTCTTAGTACTCGTGGGTGTATGCCATCCGGACCCGGAGATTTATTTATTTTAATCTTATTTAGCCGGTTTCGCACCTCTTCTTGGGTTAGATTGGTGACCCTTAATATAGGGTTTTCATTGTTTCTTGGGATTTCACCTAGCATTTCATTTTCCACCGTGAATACCGTGGAGAAGAAGGTGTTTAATATGTTAGCTTTTTCCTCGTCATCTACAACCATTCTTTCCTCACTATTTTTTAAGGGGCCTACATTTTCAGTTTTTATTCTTTTACTATTGATATAGTTGAAGAACAGTTTGGGATTAGTTTTACTCTCCTTAGCAATGTGCTTCTCTGTTTCCTTTTTGGCAACTTTAATTAGTTTTTTAGATAAAGTATTTTTCTCCCTATAGCTTTTTAGAGCTTCAATGGTGCCATCCTGCTTTAGTAGTGCAAATGCTTTCTTTTTACTGTTAATTGCCTGTCTTACTTCTTTGTTTAGCCACATTGGGTTTTTCCTATTTCTAGTCCTTTTATTCCCACAAGGTATAAACCGCTTACACTGCCTATTTAGGATGTTCTTAAACATTTCCCATTTATTATCTGTATTATTAGTTCTGAGGATATTGTCCCAGTCTACCAGATTAAGGGCATCTCTAAGCTGGTCAAACTTTGCCTTCCTAAAGTTCAGTGTTTTTGTGACTCCCTGACAAGTCCCCCTAGTGAAAGACAGGTGAAACTGTACAATATTGTGGTCGCTATTTCCTAGATGCCCGACCACCTGCAGATTTGTTATTCTGTCAGGTCTATTAGATAGTATTAGGTCTAAAAGTGCTGCTCCTCTGGTTGGATTCTGCACCAATTGTGAAAGATAATTTTTCTTGGTTATTAGCAGAAACCGGTTGCCTTTATGGGTTTCACAGGTTTCTGTTTCCCAGTTAATATCCGGGTAGTTAAAGTCCCCCATAACCAGGACCTCATTATGGGTTGCAGCTTCATCTATCTGCTTTAGAAGTAGACTTTCCATGGTTTCTGTTATATTTGGGGGTTTGTAACAGACCCCAATGAGAATTTTGTTACCATTTTTCCCTCCATGAATTTCGACCCATATGGACTCGACATCCTCATTTCCTTCGCTAATATCCTCCCTTAAAGTGGACTTTAGACAAGACTTTACATAGAGACAAACCCCTCCTCCTCTCCGATTTTTACGATCCTTTCTAAACAGACTGTAACCCTGTAAGTTAACTGCCCAGTCATAGCTTTCATCTAACCATGTCTCGGTTATTCCCACTATGTCAAAGTTACTTGTAGATATTTCTGCTTCTAGTTCTTCCATCTTGTTTGTCAGGCTTCTGGCGTTTGCAAGCATGCAGTTTAGAGGATTTTGTTTTGTTCCAATCTCCTCGCTGTGGATTGTTTTAGAAATGTTCTTACCTCCCTTCTGAGTATGTTTTCCTGGATCTTCTTTGTTCAAGTCTAATGTTTTTCTTCCCGTCCCCTCTTCTTCTAGTTTAACGCCCTCCTGATGAGTGTAGCGAGTCTTCTGGCAGTGATCGAATAATATCACATACAAGGGACAAATACCACCGCACCATGTCAAGACCACATATTACCACCACTTGGTGACCAAATAGCACATACAAGGGACAAATACCACAACACCATTTCCAGACCACATATTACCACCACATAGTGACTGAATACTATAAAACTGATCAGTAATACAAAACAAAACAATACTATCACCATAAGTGCCAGTATTCACAGAAGATCTGTACTTAGTATGCAGTGTCTGTGTAGAGGTAATACAGAGATCACTGGTGGTATTATACACAGGAGCTCTGTATATAATGTATAGGTAATACAGTGATCACTGGTGACATTGTACACAGGACCTCTGTATATAGTATACAGTGTATAGTGTCAGTGTATAGGTAACACTGACTCACCAGTGACGTCTCTAGGTGAAGTCCTTCATCTTTCATCCAGCACAGACCGCCATCAGTTCTTCCAGCCAGGACTCGTTTCTGCAGGTAATAATACAGTTATCACAAGCTCCGCTTGCAGAACACATTACTTAATTTTTCACAACTTCTACATTACACCACATGAAGAAAAAAAGGCGATATAGTATCACTCTGCACAGTAACAGGACCGCCCCCCCCCAATTAAAACAGTATACTCAAAAAATAAAATAAATACATCACTGCAGTAATAATATCCCTTAATTAGACCCTATGGTAATAATATTCCCCACCCTGGCCCCGTTTATCTCATTCCTGGCTCCAGCCATATGTTCTCGCATCTTGCCCTCATGAGTATCTATTCTATCCCATAGGATCTCCCCATCCTGCCCCATCTGTCTCCATCCTGCCCCATGATACAATCCTGCCCCATGTTTTTCATTCTGCCCCGTGTCTCCATTCTGCCCATGGCTCCAGTCCTGCCCCCCCAGTGTGTCCAGCAATCTGCCTCAGTATGTCCAGCATTGCCCCAGTGTCTCTAGCATTGCCCCAGTGTCTCCAGCATTGCCCCAGTGTCTCCAGCAATCTGCCCCAGTGTCTCCAGCAATCTGCCCCAGTGTCTACAGCATTGCCCCCAGTATGTCCACCGTAACGGTTATCAAAAAACAAAACAAACAAACAAAAAAAAACGAGTCTCCTCACCTGACCTGTGCGCTCCAGCAGTGAGCTCCCTCCAGCAGCGCACACTCGCCGGCGACTGACAATGACGTCAGACGCCGGTGACGTGTGCACTGTGCCTGCGGCCGACATCAGCTGCCAGCTTCCAATTGGCTGGCGGCTGTTAACAATTGACGTGCGGGCGCGCTCCCGCACGTCAATAGGAAACCGCCGCAGGCAGCTTCGGAAGGGGCCCAGTGAGCAGATGAGACGGGGCCCAATGCGGGCCCCCTCTCTCTGCCCACCGGGTCGGGGGCACACAAATGCCGGCGGCGGCAGGCAATCTGTGCGGTAGCCCAGGGCCCCCCCAAACCACTGGGCCCTGGGCTACCACCCATATTGACCCTCTGATAATCCGCCCCTACCTTTATGTACTCCTTTATAGTGTTTCTCCACAATCTAGCAGGATACGAAAGGAAACCCACAAATAGGATAAATCAGGAGAAAATGTGCAGCAGGCAGCACTAATTGAAAAAAGGACAATGGAACAGTACGAGGCAGTGACGCACACTGAGCTGTCTACAACAGGCTGTGGCTGCAGAACAGACTACAGAGTGAGCTGCACTCACACAGAGACCTTGAAGACAGCCGTGAACAGCGCTGCAAGGCAAAAACAAGGTTCTCACACAGTGGTTGCTAAATTAGCCTGAGTAAAGCACAATGAAGCAAATCGCTATCTCAAACTGGCCCTCAGTCAGAAGAACACAGCGCCCTGTTCATAACTGAATTCACAGCAGAGTGAACCCAAAATGGTGGCGGCGACTTATAGTGCATCATGACATCATTTCAGTAGCCAATCACAGCTATGCCAGTAGTTACATGCCTAACATGCAGAACAGGATGTGCCCACTCTTCTAATGATTCCTCATTGGCTGAATTAAATCAAACTTGCTGATTGCATTATGGGAACTTCCGATTATTGTATCCGATATTGCAAAAGTATCGGAACTCAGTATCGGAATTCCAATACCGCGAATATCGGCCGATACCCGACACTTGCAGTATCGGAATGCTCAACACTACTTATTATACTTAATGTTAGTGGTAAATTTAAATTGATATTTTTGGCATTTATTCCAAAAAATATTCGAATTTGGGCTAAAAGTGTCACAATTTTGAATCTTTGAATTTTATATGCCCTTAATTCCTTCACGACGTGCACCGCACTGCAGGAGCTGTATTCCTCTCGCTGAGCATCGCCATGATTGGGTGTGGGTGGCAGCTCTGTTTGAGAGCTGACATTCAGCAGCAACACACACGTTCGGTTGCTAGGGCATTTAACCTCTGTGATGCCATTGTCAATTTTGAGAGCAACATCGAGGAGATCACGCAGGAAGGGGACTCCCTGTGTGCTTCCATCAGGACAATGTGATGTGATGTGATGGTTGTCCTGATAGTCTCCATTGGAGACCCCCAGCAGCAAGATGGCTTCAGGGAAGGTGGCTTGAGAGCGTCTGCTAAAAGCAAAAGTTGAAACGCTTCATTCCCTGCCTGTCAGACGCTGATCTGATGCTCTGCAGTGCAGAAGCATTGCAGATTATAAGATCAGCGATCTGTCACAATTCAGTGATGTCCCATCCTGGGACAATGTAAAAAAGTTTAAAAAAAATAATATATTAACCCCTGTACCCCCGAGGGTGGTTTGCATATTAATGACCGAGCCAATTTTTGCAATTCTGACCACTGTCGCTTTATGAGCTTATAACTCTGGAGCGCTTCAATGGATCCCAGTGATGCTGAGATTTTTTTCATATTTTTATAAAAAAAATAGTTTTTACATCACCACATTTTGGAGGTATAATATTTCCATATTTCGGCTGACAGTCTTGTTATGGCTTTTGGTTTTTTGCGGGATGAGTTGACATTTTTATTGGTACCATTTTCTGACATGACATTTTTTGATCGCTTTCTATTCTGATTTTTTGGAGGCAGAATTAAGAAAAAAAATGAGCAATTCAGGAATTTATTTTATTGGGGTGGAGGTTTATGCCATTCCGCGTGTGGTAAAATTGATAAAGCAGTTTTATTCTTCAGGTCAAAGCAATTACAGTTATACCTCATTTTCTTATGTTTTGGCGCTTTTATGCAATAAAAACTATTTTATAGAAAAAATAATTATTTTTGCATCCCTTTATTGTGAGAGCTATAACTTTTTAGTTTTCCACTGGTGGAGCTGTGTGGCGACTTGTTTTTTGCGGGACTAAATAACATTTTCACCGGTGCCATGTTTATTTATATCCGTCTTTTTTATTGCGTTTTATTCCACTTTTTGTCCGGAGGTATGATGGTAAAGCATTGTTTTTTTGCCTTATTTTGTATGGTGCTCACTAAAGGGGTTAACTAGTGGGAATGTTTTATAGGTTGGGTCGTTCCGGACACAGTGATACCAAATATGTGTACTTAGATTGTTTACTTTTTTATTCAAATATATATTTGTAGATACAACTTCTGTTGATTTTTTTAAATTATTCTTGAAGTTTAAAACATTTTGAATACCTAAAGAACCATCAATATTAGTAGTATAAAAATCAATTAAAATGTATATTGAATAAAATTAATTTATAAAAAATGTATGCAAAAATAAAAATGAAAAATAAAAATAAATTGTGGTTTTATTCTAAAAAAGAAAATGTGAATAAATTATTGAATACATTAATTATGATAAAAGGATTAGTGAATGACAGGTACCTCTACATCTAATATATAATGCTGAATGTGTGTGTGTGTGTGTGTGTGTGTATGTATGTCCGGGATTGGCATCTGCACCGTCACAGCTACAGCCACAAAATTTTGCAGAGTCACACGTCTGGACCCCGAGAGCGTCATAGGCTGTGTTGTGAGGTGAAATTTTAACCCCGCGCTTTCCAATTCACCAAACAATTTTGCCCCTATCTACATAATGGGGAAAAAGTGAAAGGAAAAGTGTTGGAGGCGTCGCAGCTATAGCCACAAAATTTTGCACAGTCATACGTCTGGACCCCGAGAGTGTCATAGGCTATGTTGTGAGGTGAAATTTTAACCCCGCGCTTTCCAATTCACCAAACAATTTTGCCCCTATCTACATAGTGGGGAAAAGTGAAAGGAAAAGTATTGGAGGCAAATTGACAGCTGCCAGATCTGAACAAGGGGGACTTAAAGAATGAGAGCGATGGCGCCAAAGAGTATATACCGTACAGTTGCTAAGGTGGGGCCCCGACATGGGATACACCACACACGGGGATATGAACACACACACAAAATGTGCCACAAACTAACACGTGCTTGAACACATATACCACCCTCAGGACACATTTCACCACACATACACCAACCTCGCCACATAAAAGTCGAAACACAAAAGTCGCCGCTCAAAACTCGCCACGCACAAAACTCACCACATGCAAAAACCAGGCTCACGCAAAACTCGCCACAAGTGCAAAACTCGCCTCATGGAAAACTCGCCACACGCAAAACTCGCCACATGCAAAAACTAGGCTCACGCAAAACTCGCCACAAGTGCAAAACTCACCTCATGGAAAACTCGCCATGCGCAAAACTCGCCACATGCAAAAACTAAGCTCACGCAAAACTCGTCACAAGTGCAAAACTCACCTCATGAAAAACTCGCCACACGCAAGACTTGCACACGCGGAAAAATTGCCACATGCACAAAAGTTGCAACACTTGCAAAAGTTGCCTCACACATAACTTGCACATACTCAAAACGCACCACACATAAAACTCGCCACACGCAAAACTCGCCATGCGCAAAACTTGCACGCAACTTGCTACACCAACCTGTCACATGCAACTCGACACACAAAAAGTTGCTACACGCATGTTGCCACACAAAACTCATCTCACAAAAGTCGCTACATGCATGTCGCCACACGCAACTCAACACACACAACTTGACAAATGAAACTCGCCCTAAAACACACACAAGTCTGGTATAATCCTTCAAAAATAAAAACCTGATTAATAAGCAGACAAACTACAAGAGCAGCAAATGTACCATACAGGAAATACGGCAGCTGTCAGTCACATGACCTGTCTATTATGTGTATGTGTGAGCTAATATATACTGCCAGGGGGGAGGGCTTCCTGTTGGCTGGGGATTTATCAGGCTGCCAATTTAGCTTACAAATACTGAGGTAAAAATACTGAGCAAATAACGTGTGAATTAGGTCCAATACAGGAGGAGATGACATACAAATATATACTATATACAGTGGAGATGACACACAGGTATATACTATATACAGGGGAGATGACACACACATATATACTATACACAGGGGAGATGACATACAGGTACATACTATATACAGGAGGAGATGACATACAGGTATATACTATATACAGGAGGAGATGACATACAGGTATATGCTATATATAGAAGATGGCATACAGGTATATACTATATACAGGAGGAGATGACACACAGATATATACTATATACAGGGGAGATGACACACAGGTATATACTATATACAGGAGGAGATGACATACAGGTATATACTATATACAGGGGAGATGACACACAGCAGGTATATACTATATACAGGGTAGATGAGATACAGGTATATACTATATACAGGAGATGACATACAGGTGTATACTATATATAAGGGAGATGATAAACATATATATATATATATATATATATATATATATATATATATATATACTGAGGTGAAAATGAGAGGTGAGGTGAAAATGAAAAGGTGTGAGTGCAAAATGAGAGGAGTGTGGGAAAATAGTGGAGTGATCAGAAAATGACAGATGTGAGGTCGAAATGACATGTGTTAGGGGGGAATGAGAGGAGTGAGGGAGAAAATGAGAGGTGTGAGGGAGAAAATGAAAGATGTGATTGGGAAAATGAGAGGCGTGATGGGAAAATTGGGAGAAGTGAGGTGCTATAACTAACCACAGATATTTACTATGCCCAGTCAACGCCGGGCTCTTCAGCTAGTAATCTATATATATAATTGTCTAAGGGGTACTTCCGTCTGTCTGTATGTCTGTAACGGAAATCCCGCGTTGCTGATTTGTCTCGCCAGCTGCCTGTCCTGGCTGCCGCGACCGATCGGCGACGGGCACAGTCAGGCCGAGAATTAGTCACTCCCTACTTCCGTCCAGTAAGTGCCTGGCGCCCGCTCCATACTCCCGTCCAGTCACCGCTCACACAGGGTTAATGCCAGCATTAACGGACCGCGTTATGCCTCGGGTAACGCACTCCGTTAACGCTGCTAATAACCCTGTGTGTCCCCAACTTTTTGCAGCATCAATAGTAAAAGATCTAATGTTAAAAATAATTAAAAAATACAAAAAAACTGCTATTCTCACCTTCCGTCGTCTGACGATGCGCTCGCACCTGCTGCCAGCTTCTGTTCCCAGAGATGCATTTCGAAATTACCCAGACGACTTAGCGGTCTCACAAAACCGCTAAGTCATCTGGGTAATTTCGCAATGCATCCTGGGAACGAAAGATGACGGCAGCCGCGCGCATCCGCACAGCTTTGCTGGACCACGTCGGGTGAGTATATCACTATTTTTTATTTTAATTACACGGTGTGTGGCTGGGCCCGGGCTTAGTGATCTATGTGTACGGTGGCCCCAGCTGTGCAAAGTAGTCGTGTATCATATGAAGCTGTATGGGACTATTTACTTCTATGGGCAGTGTAAGATGTTATGTGGGCTGTGCTATATATTACGTGGGCTGTGTTATATATTACGTGGCCAGTTTTATATACTACGTGACCTGTGTTACATACTACATGGGCTGTGTTATATACTGCGTGGCTGCTAGATACTGCGTGGGCTTTGTTACTGTATATACTATGTGGGCTGTGTTATGTACTGCGTGGCCTGTGTTAACGCATTGGGTATTCTACAATATGTATGTATGTATATACAGCCACATAGTATATAGCACAGGTCACGTAGTACTAACTACGTGGCCTGTGCTATATACTATGTGGCTGCTATATACATACAGTCATGGCCAAAAGTATTGACACCCCTGCAATTCTAGTAACATAGTAACATCGTTAGTAAGGCTGAAAAAAGACATTTGTCCATCCAGTTCAGCCTATATTCCATCATAATAAATCCCCAGATCTACGTCCTTCTACAGAATTCTGTCAGATAATACTCAGTTTCTTCCTGAAAATGATTGCAAACACAAATTATTTGGTATTATTATCTTCATTTAATTTGTCTTAAATTAAAAAAACACAAAAAGAATTGTCCTAAAGCCAAATTGGATATAATTCTACACCAAAGATAAAAAGGGGGTGTACAAAAGTATTGGCACTGTTAGAAAAATCATGTGATGCTTCTCTAATTTGTGTAAGTAACAGCACCTGTAACTTACCTGTGGCACCTAATAGGTGTTGAGTTAAGGAAAGGTAAAGGACGTTTCATCATCTGATATTGAAACGTCTGACACAGAACGTCCACAAAATAGTTTCTCCCCAAGAGTAAACAGACGATTTAAACAGGGATGGCGAGGCAGAGGAAAACATCACAGCAGAGGGCATCAGAGAGGAGGTCAATTGCAACAATCAGGGAGAGGCCCTCCCAATGGAAACCACTCCTCCTCATCCTCAACATCATCATCAGTCTCTTTTTTAGAGAGGAATGCACGGACAGGTTATTATTTACGACCCAAGGCCTAAATAAAGGCCAAATAATTAACCTTTCCAAATATGCTCTTACAAGTGAGGATTATAGCCTCCTACGCAGGGGGCTTAATTTTGTGCCAACCAATAGATATGATTGCTTTAGTTGGTTAAAGGATGTTAACCTTTTTTGTAGGAAGCTTAAATGGAAATAAAATTTGCACAGAACAACCAGGCTGAATGTGAGAGACTAGGTCTGGGCCATGAGGATATGGAGGGTTATATGGCTCTATTGGGTCTACTGGAGGAAAATGGACCTGCAAATGGCCAAGGTCCATATACCAAACTAAAGAACAAAAGTAAGAGAATGCCACCACAGGGGGACACCACCAGTATAGATATTTTTCTGAAATTGGTTGAGAGAGATCTACGTAAAATCCCTGCGGGGCCCTATGGATCTAATCTGACACACGATGAACAGGAGTCTCTATCTAGGTTGATGAAAAATAATGACCTGATCATCAAGCCCTCCGATAAAGGAGGTAACTTGGTCATTATGTCAATAGAGGACTACCTGCAAGTATGTAATACTATATTAAGGGATGCTGCTACTTATGAAATCCTACAAACTGACCCATCCCCCACATACAAAGATGAATTGGAAAATCTTTTGACAATGGCCAAGATGAATAATCTTATCTCTAAGAGTGAGTTTGAGTTTTTTTTACCAACTCATCCTCTCATAGCCACCTTCTATATAACACCTAAGGTGCATAAAGGATTAAATCCTATAAAAGGACGACCGATTGTGTCAGGTTCTGACTCGCTGACTCAAAACTGGGATCTATATAGATGAGATTTTAAGACCATTTGTTCTAGCTCTCCCGTCGTACATCAGAGACACCTCAGACCTGCTCCTCAAACTAGAAGGGATACATCTGGACGAGAGTTCCTTCTTAGCCTCGATTGACGTGGAGGCTCTTTATAGTAATATCCCACATAATCTAGGCTTGGAAGCAATAGGATGCTTTCTTAAAATGAGATCAATTCAGTGTACAGCGCATAGTCGTTTCGTACTGGACCTCCTACACTTCACCCTCACGAGAAATTATTTTATCTTTGACAGGAAGTACTTCCACCAGCTCAGGGGCACAGCGATGGGGAGTCCCTGTGCCCCATCGTATGCTAATTTGTTCCTGGGCTGGTGGGAGGAAACCATTGTCTTTCCTGATGAGGTGAAGTGGTGGCACCAATTTGTGGGGGTCTGGTATAGATTCATAGACGACGTCTTTGTCGTCTGGCAGGGGACACAAGAGTCATTTGGTGACTTCATCCAACAACTAAATAATAACACTATCGGTATGAAGTTCACATTTGAAATTCACCAAGATATGCTGTCGTTTTTGGACGTCAATGTCCAGAAAAATACGGATGGATCATTAAAAACACAAATATACCATAAGCCTACGAGTAGTAATAGTCTGCTAAGATGGGAGAGCCACCAGCCACACGCTCTCAAACGAGGCATTCCAAAAGGTCAGTTTTTAAGGCTAAGAAGGAACTGCTCGGATACGAATACCTTCATTGATCAATCAGGAGATATGAAAAACCGGTTTGAGGAAAAGGGATACCCTAGGGGTATCATTGAGACAGCATACAATCATGCCCTTATGCAGGATAGGGGAGCATTACTGCAGTCTCCAACTAAAAGTCGCACGATGGATACTGACACTATTAGAATTATTGGCACCTTTGACTGACAGCATGATAGAGTGGCCAAGATTCTGTCAAAATATTGGGATGTCCTCTTGGCTGACCCAGACTTGGCTCACATGGTTGGACTTAGACTTCAGATAACATATAGAAAGGGACGGTCTTTGAAAGACAACTTAGTGCATAGTCACTTTAAAAGGCCAATACCTGAGGGGACCTGGCTGGACAGGAAAACCTGTGGTTTTTTTAAATGCGGAAACTGTTAATTGCAGATATATGAAACCATGTAAATATGTAACAAGCTCGTCCACTGGCAAGAAATATTATTTACGTGACTTTTCTAACTGCAAAACGACGGGCCTGGTATATGTTGCCACCTGTGATTGTCCTATGGACTATGTGGGCAAAACTAAGAGGGAATTTAGGAGGAGAGTCGGCGAGCACGTGGGGGATATCAGACATAGACGTGATACACCGATTGCTAAGCACATGAATGAGCTTCATCAGGGCAATCTGAAAGAGATCTCAATAAGTATCCTGGAAGTTTATACCCCAAATCCGAGGGGCAGTGACTTTGATAAATTATTGCTTCAGAAGGAATGTGCATGGATACATCGTATGAACTGTATAGCACCTCTTGGACTGAATGAAAGCCAGTCCTATGCATGCTTTCTTTAATATGTTCATTTCCTCCCATGTGCCGCCGACCCCTCTTATTCTCTTATTCTCTACAAATGTTTGCCCATAACATACAGCTATCTTCTGACCAACTTTCCTCCTCTCTTCGGGTCCCTTTCAGCTAATAGGTGGTACCTGATTACCATTGATACTTGCTCTGCCACTAAGATTGACCCTGATTTTTCAGGGTGCACAGTATTGACTGTGAACATTATTGCATCCTAACATTATTGTGTATTATCTATATTATTCGGTTATCTATTGATTACTTTTTCTCACACTTATGTATGGTTGGATAAGTGGTAACTATATTTGAGCTCTATATATTTATTGAAATCTGAACTGTGTATATATATTTTGAGAAAATCACCATCAATATCTTGTGATTAACCCCTTAAGCCCCGAGGGTGGTTTGCACGTTAATGACCGGGCCAATTTTTACAATTCTGACCACTGTCCCTTTATGAGGTTATAACTCTGGAACGCTTCAACGGATCTTGGCGATTCTGACAATGTTTTCTCGTGATGTATTGTACTTCATGATAGTGGTAAAATTTATTCGATATAACTTGCGTTTATTTGTGAAAAAAACAGAAATTTGGCGAAAATTTTCCAACTTTGAATTTTTATATCCTTAAATCACAGAGATATGTCATGCAAAATACTTAATAAGAAACATTTCCCACATGTCTACTTTACATCAGCACAATTTTGGAACCAAAATTTTTTTTGTTAGGGAGTTATAAGGGTTAAAAGTTGACCAACAATTTCTCATTTTTGCAACACCATTTTTTTTTAGGGACCACATCTCATTTGAAGTCATTTTGAGGGGTCTATATGATAGAAAATACCCAAGTGTGACACCATTCTAAAAACTGCACCCCTCAAGGTGCTCAAAACCACATTCAAGAAGTGTATTAACCCTTCAGGTGTTTTACAGGAATTTTTGGAATGTTTAAATAAAAATGAACATTTAACTTTTTTTCACACAAAATTTATTTCAGCTCCAATTTGTTTTATTTTAACAAGGGTAACAGGAGAAAATGGACCGCAAAAGTTGTTGTACAATTTGTCCTGAGTACGTTGATACCCCATATGTGGGGATAAACCACTGTTTGGGCGCATGGCAGAGCTCGGAAGGAAAGGAGCGCCATTTGACTTTTCAATGCAAAATTGACTGGAATTGAGATGGGACGCCATGTTGCGTTTGGAGAGCCCCTGATGTGCCTAAACATTGAAACCCCCCACAAATGACACCATTTTGGAAAGTAGACCCCTTGAGGAACTTATCTAGATGTGTGGTGAGCACTTTGACCCACCAAGTGCTTCATAGAAGTTTATAATGCAGAGCCGTAAAAATAAAAAATCATATTTTTTCACAAAAATGATCTTTTTGCCCCCAATTTTTTATTTTCCCAAGGGTAAGAGAAGAAATTAGACCACAAAAGTTGTTGTGCAATTTGTCCTGAGTACGCTGATACCCCATATGTGGGTGTAAACCATTGTTTGGGCACATGGCAGAGCTCGGAAGGGAAGGAGCGCCATTTGACTTTTCAATGCAAAATTGACTGGAATTGAGATGGGACGCCATGTTGCGTTTGGAGAGCCCCTGATGTGCCTAAACATTGAACCCCCCCACAAGTGACACCATTTTGGAAAGTAGACCCCTTGATGAACTTATCTAGATGTGTGGTGAGCACTTTGACCCAACAAGTGCTTCATAGAAGTTTATAATGCAGAGCCGTAAAAATAAAAAAAAACATTTTTTTTTCATAAAAATGATCTTTTTGCCCCCAATTTTTTTATTTTCCCAAGGGTAAGAGAAGAAATTAGACCACAAAAGTTGTTGTCCAATTTGTCCTGAGTACGCTGATACCCCATATGTGGGTGTAAACCATTGTTTGGGCGCATGGCAGAGCTCGGAAGGGAAGGAGCGCCATTTGACTTTTCAATGCAAAATTGACTGGAATTGAGATGGGACGCCATGTTGCGTTTGGAGAGCCCCTGATGTGCCTAAACATTGAAACCACCCACAAGTGACACCATTTTGGAAAGTAGACCCCCTAAGGAAATTATCTAGATGTGTTTTGAGAGCTTTGAGCCCCCAAGTGTTTCACTACAGTTTATAACACAGAGCCGTGAAAATAAAAAATTTTTTTTTCACAAAAATGATTTTTTAGCCCCCAGTTATGTATTTTCACAAGGGTAACAGGATAAATTGGACCCCAAAAGTTGTTGTCCAATTTGTCCTGAGTACGCTGATACCCCATATGTGTGGGGGGGAACCACTGTTTGGGCGCATGGCAGAGCTCTGAAGGGAAGGATCGCCATTTGGAATACAGACTTAGATGGATTGGTCTGCAGGCGTCACTGTTGTGAATTCTGTTGTCGAACTCCCTCCTGTGGTCGTGAATGGTACTTCGGCGAGTTCTGTCTATGGGCTCCCTCTGGTGGCTGTGAGTGAAGCTGCTGCTTCTGAGGTTCCTTACACAGGTGATGTGGTTTATCCTTTGGTTGACTGCTCTATTTAACTCCTCTCAGATCGTTACTCCATGCCAGCTGTCAATGTTTTTGCATTGGTTCAGTTCGCTCCTGGATCTCTTTGGTGACCTGCCTTCTCCTGCAGAAGCTAAGTTCCTGATAGTCATTATTTGTTCATTGTTTTCTTGTCCAGCTGTTTTCATGATTTTGTCTTGCTAGCTGGAAGCTCTGGGATGCAGAGTGGCCCCTCCGCACCGTGAGTCGGTGCGGAGGTCTTTTTTGCACACTCTGCGTGGTCTTTTGTAGGGTTTTGTGCTGATCGCAAAGTTACCTTTCCTATCCTCTGTCTATTTAGTAAGTCTGGCCTCCCTTTGCTGAAATCTGTTTCATTTCTGCGTTTGTGACTTTCATCTTTACTCACAGTCAATGTATGTGGGGGGCTTCCTTTACCTTTGGGGAATTTCTCTGAGGCAAGGTAGGCTTAATTTTCTATCTCTAGGGCTAGATAGTTCTTAGGCTGTGACGAGGTGCATAGGTCTGGACAGGAGCGCTCCACGGCTATTTTTAGTGTGTGTGATAGGATTAGGGCTTGCGGTCAGCAGAGCTCCCACATCCCAGAGCTCGTCCTGTATGAGGTTTAACTGTCAGGTCATTCCGGGTGCTCCTAACCACCAGGTCATAACAGTACAGCTGGCCCAAAGTATTAATGCATCTTAATAAAGGGATAAGAGAACTTCTGAGACCATTTTTTTTTCTTTGCACTGTGTTTTGTCTTTCTTTTCCCCTAGACCTTTGGGTGGTTCAGGACACAGTTGTAGATATGGACATTCAAGGTCTGTTTTCTTGTATGGATCATCTCTCTGCAAGGGTACAAAACATTCAAGATTTTGTGGTTCAAAATCCTATGTTAGAGCCTAAAATTCCTATTCCTGACTTATTTTCTGGGGATAGATCTAGGTTCTTGAATTTCAAAAATAATTGTAAACTGTTTCTAGCTTTGAAACCCCGCTCCTCTGGTGACCCCATTCAACAGGTAAAAATCATTATTTCTTTGTTGCGTGGTGACCCTCAAGACTGGGCATTTTCCCTTGTGCCAGGAGATCCGGCATTGCGTGATGTTGATGCGTTTTTTCTGGCGCTTGGATTGCTTTATGATGAACCAAATTCAGTGGATCAGGCAGAGAAAATCTTGCTGGCTTTGTGTCAGGGTCAGGATGAAGCGGAGGTGTACTGTCAGAAGTTTAGAAAGTGGTCTGTGCTTACTCAGTGGAATGAATGTGCCCTGGCGGCAATTTTCAGGAAGGGTCTTTCTGAAGCCCTTAAGGATGCCATGGTGGGATTTCCCACGCCTGCTGGTCTGAATGAGTCTGTGTCTTTGGCCATTCAGATCGATTGGCGCATGCGTGAGCGCAAAGCTGTGCACCATCTGGCGGTATTCTCTGAGCATAGGCCTGAGCCTATGCAGTGTGATAGGACTTTGACCAAAGCTGAACGGCAAGAACACAGACGTCGGAATGGGCTGTGTTTTTACTGTGGTGAATCCACTCATGCTTTCTCCGATTGTCCTAAGCGCACTAAGCGGTTTGCTAGGTCTGCCATCATTGGTATGGTACAGTCTAAATTTCTTTTGTCCGTTACTCTGATTTGTTCTCTATCGGCCTATTCTGTAATGGTATTTGTGGATTCAGGCGCTGCCCTGAATTTGATGGACTTGGAGTTTGCCAGACGCTGTGGTTTTTTTCTTGGAGCCCTTGCAGTATCCTATTCCATTGAGAGGAATTGATGCTACGCCTTTGGCCAAGAATAAGCCTCAGGACTGGACTCAATTGACCATGTGCATGGCTCCTGCACATCAGGAGGATATTCGCTTTTTGGTGTTGCATAATCTGCATGATGTGGTCATTTTGGGGTTGCCATGGCTACAGGTCCATAATCCAGTGTTGGATTGGAAATCTATGGCTGTGTCCAGCTGGGGTTGTCAGGGGGTACATGGTGATGTTCCATTACTCTCAATTTCATCTTCCACTCCTTCTGAAGTCCCTGAGTTTTTATCAGATTACCGGGATGTATTTGAAGAGCCCAAATCTGGTGCCCTACCTCCTCATAGGGATTGCGACTGTGCTATTGATTTGATTCCTGGTAGTAAGTTTCCTAAGGGCCGTCTGTTTAATTTATCTGTGCCAGAGCACGCCGCTATGCAGAGTTATATAAAGGAATCCTTGGAGAAGGGTCATATTCGTCAGTCGTCGTCACCATTGGGAGCAGGGTTCTTTTTTGTGGCCAAGAAGGATGGTTCTTTGAGACCTTGTATTGATTACCGCCTTCTTAATAAGATCACAGTCAAATTTCAGTATCCTTTGCCGCTGCTGTCTGATTTATTTGCTCGGATTAAGGGGGCTAGTTGGTTGACCAAGATAGATCTTCGTGGTGCGTATAATCTTGTGCGAATTAAACAGGGTGATGAATGGAAGGAAGACGGCATTTAATACGCCCGAGGGCCATTTTGAGTACCTGATTATGCTATTTGGGCTTTCTAATGCTCCATCTGTGTTTCAGTCCTTTATGCATGACATCTTCCGAGAGTACCTGGATAGGTTCATGATTGTATATTTGGATGACATTTTGGTCTTTTCGGATGATTGGGAATCTCATGTGAAGCAGGTCAGAATGGTGTTCCAGGTCCTTCGTGCGAATTCCTTGTTTGTGAAGGGGTCAAAGTGTCTCTTTGGAGTTCAGAAGGTTTCATTTTTGGGTTACATTTTTTCCCCTTCTACTATCGAGATGGATCCTGTTAAAGTTCAGGCCATTTACGATTGGACTCAGCCAACATCTGTGAAGAGCTTGCAGAAGTTCCTGGGCTTTGCTAATTTTTATCGTCACTTCATCGCTAACTTTTCCAGTGTTGCTAAGCCGTTGACTGATTTGACCAAGAAAGGTGCTGATGTGGTCAATTGGTCCTCTGCGGCTGTAGAGGCTTTTCAAGAGTTGAAGCGTCGTTTTGCTTCTGCCCCTGTGTTGTGCCAGCCAGATGTTTCGCTCCCTTTTCAGGTGGAGGTTGATGCTTCTGAAATTGGAGCAGGGGCTGTTTTGTCGCAAAGAAGTTCTGATGGCTCGGTGATGAAACCCTGTGCCTTCTTTTTTAGAAAATTCTCACCTGCTGAGCGCAATTATGATGTGGGCAATCGGGAGTTATTGGCCATGAAGTGGGCATTCGAGGAGTGGCGACATTGGCTTGAAGGAGCTAAACATCGCGTGGTGATCTTGACGGATCACAAGAATTTAACTTATCTCGAGTCTGCCAAACGGTTGAATCCTAGACAGGCTCGATGGTCGCTCTTTTTCTCCCGTTTTGATTTTGTGGTTTCATACCTTCCGGGATCTAAGAATGTGAAGGCTGACGCCCTGTCAAGGAGTTTTGTGCCTGACTCTCCGGGTGTTCCGGAGCCGGCGGGTATTCTTAAAGAAGGGGTAATTTTGTCTGCCATTTCCCCTGATTTGCGGCGTGTGCTGCAAAAGTTTCAGGCTGATAGACCTGACCGTTGTCCTACGGAGAAACTGTTTGTCCCTGATAGATGGACTAGTAGAGTTATCTCGGAGATTCATTGTTCAGTATTGGCTGGTCATCCTGGAATCTTTGGTACCAGAGATTTAGTGGCTAGATCCTTTTGGTGGCCTTCTTTGTCACGGGATGTGCGTTCTTTTGTGCAGTCCTGTGGGATTTGTGCTCGGGCTAAGCCCTGCTGTTCTCGTGCCAGTGGGTTGCTTTTGCCCTTGCCGATCCCGAAGAGGCCCTGGACGCATATTTCCATGGATTTTATTTCTGATCTCCCTGTTTCTCAAAAGATGTCGGTCATTTGGGTGGTTTGTGATCGCTTCTCTAAGATGGTCCATTTGGTACCCTTATCTAAACTGCCTTCCTCCTCTGATTTGGTGCCATTGTTTTTCCAGCATGTGGTTCGTTTGCATGGCATTCCAGAGAACATCGTCTCGGACAGAGGTTCCCAGTTTGTTTCGAGGTTTTGGCGGTCCTTTTGCGCTAAGATGGGCATTGATTTGTCTTTTTCTTCGGCTTTCCATCCTCAGACTAATGGCCAAACCGAACGAACTAATCAGACTTTGGAGACATATCTGAGATGCTTTGTTTCTGCTGATCAGGATTATTGGGTGTCTTTCTTGCCTTTGGCTGAGTTCGCCCTTAATAATCGGGCCAGCTCGGCTACTTTAGTTTCTCCTTTTTCTGTAATTCTGGTTTCCATCCTCGCTTCTCTTCAGGGCAGGTTGAGCCTTCGGACTGTCCTTGTGTGGATGCGGTGGTGGACAGGTTGCAGCAGATTTGGACTCATGTGGTGGACAATTTGACATTGTCCCAGGAGAAGGCTCAACGTTTCGCTAACCGCCGGCGTTGTGTTGGTCCCCGACTTCGTGTTGGGGATTTGGTTTGGTTGTCATCTCGTCACGTTCCTATGAAGGTTTCCTCTCCTAAGTTTAAGCCTCGTTTCATTGTACCATATAAGATTTCTGAAGTTCTTAATCCTGTGTCATTTCGTTTGGATCTTCCAGCTTCTTTTGCCATCCATAATGTGTTCCATAGGTCGTTGTTGCGGAGATACGTGGCGCCTATGGTTCCCTCCGTTGATCCTCCTGCCACGGTGTTGGTCGAGGGGGAGTTGGAGTATGTGGTGGAGAAGATTTTGGATTCTCATGTTTCGAGACGGAAACTCCAGTACATGGTCAAGTGGAAGGGTTATGGTCAGGAAGATAATTCCTGGGTTTTTGCCTCTGATGTTCATGCTGCCGATCTTGTTCGTGCCTTTCATTTGGCTCATCCTGATCGGCCTGGGGGCTCTGGTGAGGGTTCGGTGACCCCTCCTCAAGGGGGGGGGTACTGTTGTGAATTCTGTTGTCGAACTCCCTCCTGTGGTCGTGAATGATACTTCGGCGAGTTCTGTCTATGGGCTCCCTCTGGTGGCTGTGAGTGAAGCTGCTGCTTCTGAGGTTCCTTACACAGGTGACGTGGTTTATCCTTTGGTTGACTGCTCTATTTAACTCCTCTCAGATTGTTACTCCATGCCAGCTGTCAATGTTTTTGCATTGGTTCAGTTCGCTCCTGGATCTCTCTGGTGACCTGCCTTCTCCTGCATAAGCTAAGTTCCTGATAGTCATTATTTGTTCATTGTTTTCTTGTCTAGCTGGTTTTCATGATTTTGTCTTGCTAGCTGGAAGCTCTGGGATGCAGAGTGGCCCCTCCGCACCGTGAGTCGGTGCAGAGGTCTTTTTTGCACACTCTGCGTGGTCTTTTGTAGGTTTTTGTGCTGATCGCAAAGTTACCTTTCCTATCCTCTGTCTATTTAGTAAGTCTGGCATCCCTTTGCTGAAATCTGTTTCATTTCTGCGTTTGTGACTTTCATCTTTACTCACAGTCAATATATGTGGGGGGCTTCCTTTACCTTTGGGGAATTTCTCTGAGGCAAGGTAGGCTTAATTTTCTATCTCTAGGGCTAGATAGTTCTTAGGCTGTGACGAGGCGCATAGGTCTGGTCAGGAGCGCTCCACGGCTATTTCTAGTGTGTGTGATAGGATTAGGGCTTGCGGTCAGCAGAGCTCCCACATCCCAGAGCTCGTCCTGTATGAGGTTTAACTGTCAGGTCATTCCGGGTGCTCCTAACCACCAGGTCATAACACGTCACATTGCATTTGCAGAGCCCCTGATGTACCCAAACAGTACAAACCTCCCACAAGTGACCCCATATTGGAAACTAGACCTCCCAAGGAACCTATCTAGATGTCTTGTGAGGACTTTGAACCCCCAAGTGTTTCACTGCAGTTTACAACGCAGAGCCGCGAAAATAAAAAAAATCTTATTTTTCCCACAAAAATGAATTTTAGCCCCCCACATTTTTATTTTCCCAAGGATAACAAGAGAACTTGGACCCCAAAAGTTGTACCCCAATTTGTCCTGAGTACGCTGATACCCCATATGTTGGGGTAAACCCCTGTTTGGGCGCACCGGAGAGCTCGGAAGGGAAGGAGCACTGTTTTACTTTTTCAACGCAGAATTGGCTGGAATTGAGATTGGACACCATGTCGCGTTTGGAGAGCCCCTGATGTGCCTGAACAGTGGAAACTCCCCAATTCTACCTGAAACCCTAACACACCCCTAACCCTAATCCCAACGGAAACCATAACCACACCGCTAACCCTGACACACCCCTTATTCTAGTCCCAACCTACTCCCAACCGTAAATATAATCCAAACCCTAACCCTAACTTTAGCTCCAACCCTAACTTTAGCCCCAACCCTAACCCTAACTTTAGCCCCAACCCTAACCCTAACTTTAGCCCCAACTCTAACCCTAACTTTAGCTCCAACCCTAACCCCAACCCTAACCCTAGCCCCAACCCTAACCCTAGCCCCAACCCTAACCCTAGCCCTAACCCTTAATTATTTTGGCAGCGCTTTATTCTCAGGACTATAACTCTTTTATTATATTGCTTATTATGCTTTGTGGTGGCTCATTTTTTGCAGGACAAGATGACATTTTCAGCGGTATCATGGTTATTTATATCCGTCTTTTTGATCGCGTTGTATTCCACTTTTTGTTCGGCGGTATGATAATAAAGCATTGTTTTTTGGCTCGTTTTTTTTTTTTTTTTTTCTTACGGTGTTCACTGAAGAGGTTAACTAGTGGGACAGTTTTATAGGTCGGGTCGTTACGGACGCGGCGATACTAAATATATGTACTTTTATTGTTTTGTTTTTTTTTTTTTTAGATAAAGAAATGTATTTATGGGAATAATATATATTTTTTTTATTTATTTATTTAGTAATTTTTTTTTTTTTTTACACATGTGGAAATTTTTTTTTTTACTTTTTTACTTTGTCCCAGGGGGGACATCACAGATCGCCGATCTTACAGTTTGCACAGCACTCTGTAAGATTGGCGATCTCACTGACATCGCTGCAGGCTTTCCAGCACCTGCAGGCGACCCGGAAGTACTCCCTGCAGGACCCGGATGCAGCCCCGCGGCCATTTTGGATCCGGGGCCAGCAGGGAGAAGACGCTCGGTACAAGGTGAGCACATCACCTTGTACCGATCGTCTCAGGGAAGCCCGCAGGGAGCCCCCTCCCTGCGCGATGCTTCCCTGTACCGCCGGCACACCGCGATCATGTTTGATCGCGGTGTGTCGGGGGTTAATGTGTCGGGAGCAGTCCGTGACGGCTCCTGGCACATAGTGCCGGATGTCAGCTGCGATAGTCAGCTGACACCCGGCCGCGATCGGCCGCGCTCCCCCCGTGAGCGCGGCCGATCGCATATGACGTACTATCCCGTCACTGGGAATTAAGTCCCAGGTCACCTCGACGGGATAGTACGTCATATGGGATTAAGGGGTTAATGAGTCTCAGCTGTGATAATTGTATAATCATTATAGATGGGTACTGGCACATATACAGTCTATATGTATGCGAGTTTTAGTGCTGTCCATATTCCTTGCTCCATTGGGATGCGGCTATTGCACTTATTACATCTTTTTAGCTATATATAGCCCTTTATATAATATACACCACTAAAGTACAGCTGATCTGCTGTATAATAAGTGCCTCTGTGCTTTCGTATCAATCTCCAGGTGGTTGCATAGCAACGGCAAAGTGAGACAAGTGCATTTACATATCTGTTCTGCGCTCCACCATTAATGTCTATCTCATTGGTGATCAGCCTGGTGCTTAGCAACCGGAAACCTGGACATGCGCAGTCACACAGGTGGGGAGCGCTTGCCTCCTCCGGTCATATCCACTGTAGGAAGCGTTGTAAGGTGCGCTCCACATAGGAATGGTAAACTGGGAGAAGAGCATTTACATATCTGTTCGGCGCTCCACCACTAATGTCTACCTTGTTGGTGATCAGCCTGCCGCTTAGCAACTGGCAACCTGGACATGCGAAGTCACACATGTGGTGAGCGCTTGTCTCTTCCGGTCACATGCACTGAAGGAAGTGCGATGAGGTGCGCTCCACATGTCAAGCATGCCGATATCATCAGGGGCGCTAGAGCACATGTGAGGTATTTACTTTATATATGATTTAGTCCCTGATAATGGGACGGGTTGCGCCTTGGCAACATGGCGTCTAACACATATGATGATATCTGTGAGTACACCACCAATGCAGCAGTGGGTCGTCCATGTTCTAGTGGCCTTTAACTATATTGCTAGGGACAGCATTCAGTTTGAGCCGCATTTCATCTTCTAGCGTTAGGTATCTTTACTTCCTTTCTAACTGATATCGGTATCTATATAAGTGTGAGTTTTTGGATGACTCCATGACACATCCATTCATCTATGCCTCCTGATGATCCGTTAGGTGAAACGCGTTGAGGCGCATTATGACATCCTCTGAATGATGAGTATCACTTCCTTGCTAACTGCTCCGTAGTTTTATCACTATGTACACATTATCAGACTAGAGTGGTCAATCAAGCTAAGAATGTGTATATATATGGGATATCTAATGACATCTAAGGTATTCATTTTTGATTTTGGATATGTGACCTCCAACTGTGTGCAATATCAAAGCATATTGGTGGATTGAGGCACATTAATGAACATTCCCTAAATCATTTGGATATATACTTCTTTACTGCTTCATCTCTGTATATAGACCTAGTCTGTATTCCAGCTAATGTGTTATTTTATCAGTATACCTGCCACATTGTGTCTTTATGTATATCAACTTCTATGAAATGTATTTTTCCCTGTCTATTGATATAGTCACTCATAGGGACTTTCAGGGATAGCCGATGTGGAGTGGGGGCGCCATTTCCGCTGTACAGTAGGGTGCCAACCCCCGCGGCTAGGCAGGTACCAAGATTATAGGGAGCAGTATAGCAAGGATTTTTTTCACTAATAGCACTTTATTTTTTGCACAGTTTTGCACTTTGTGAGTCTGTGTCTCTCACCCTGTCAATTTTTTGGTAGCCCAATACCATTATGGGCTATATCGGCTGCTGATTCATCCTTACCCTATCATTTTCTGTTGAGTAAATGGAGGCCCAATTGTGACACATGTGTTTAGGGCATAAATAGGAGTAACAGGGCTAGCCGACTTTGAGTGGGGGCGCCAATCTCGATTGGGTGTAGGGTGCCAACCTCCGCTGACAGGTAGTGGTCATTGAGGGCCCTTTGTCTAGGGCTAGATAGAGAGCACGGTTGTTTGTGGTATTATGTCTGTGGTTGTTTTTATGGATTCATGTAATTAATAAAATAGGTATTGTACATATTTTTAGAGTATAGGTTAATTGTGCTACACCTAATAGGTGTTGGCAATAACTAAATCACACTTGCAGCCAGTTAACATGGATTAAAGTTGACTCAACCTCTGTCCTGTGTCCTTGTGTGTACCACATTCAGCATGGAGAAAAGAAAGAAGTCCAAAGAACTGTCTGAGGACTTGAGAAACCAAATTGTGAGGAAGCATGAGCAATCTCAAGGCTACAAGTCCATCTCCAAACACCTGAATGTTCCTGTGTCTACCGTGCACAGTGTCATCAAGAAGTTTAAAGCCCATGGCACTGTGGCTAACCTCCCTAGATGTGGACGGAAAAGAAAAATTGACAAGATATTTCAACGCAAGATTGTGCGGATGTTGGATAAAGAACCTCGACTAACATGTAAACAAGTTCAAGCTGCCCTGCAGTCCGAGGGTACAACAGTGTCAACCCGTACTATCCGTTGGCTGTTGTGAATTCTGTGGCAGAGTTCACTCCTGTGGTCACAAGTGGTACTTCGGCTGATTCTCTCTGGGAGCTTCCGTTTGTGGAGGAAAGTGGTACTGCAGCTTCTGAGTTTCCTCCCTCAGGTGATCTGGTGAGCTCGTTAGCTGCTTCTTTACTTAACTCCACCTAATGCTTTGATCCATGCTTCCTGTCAATGTTCCAGTGTTGGACTTGTGTATCTCTGGATCATTCCTGTGGCCTGCTGCTCTGCATAGCTAAGTGCCTCTTTGCTATTTGTTGCTATTTTTTCTGTCCAGCTTGTCTATTTGTTTTGCTGGAAGCTCTGGGACGCAAGGGGTGTACCTCCGTGCCGTTAGTTCGGTACGGAGGGTCTTTTTGCCCCCTTTGCGTGGTTTTCTTTAGGGTTTTGTGTAGACCGCAAAGTTATCTTTCCTATCCTCGTTCTGTCTAGAATATCGGGCCTCACTTTGCTGAATCTATTTCATCCCTACGTTTGTCTTTTCATCTTACTCACAGTCATTATATGTGGGGGGCGGCCTTTTCCTTTGGGGTATTTCTCTGAGGCAAGGTAGGCTTATTTTTCTATCTTCAGGCTAGTTAGTTTCTCAGGCTGTGCCGAGTTGCATAGGTAGCGTTAGGCGCAATCCACAGCTGCCTCTAGTTGTGTTTGGAGAGGATCAGGGATTGCGGTCTGCAGAGTTCCCACGTCTCAGAGCTCGTTCGATTATTTTGGGTTATTGTCAGATCACTGTATGTGCTCTGATCGCTATGCACATTGTGTTCATGAATTGCCTATCACAACAGTTGGCATCTGAATGAAAAGGGACTGTATGGTAGGAGACCCAGGAAGACCCTACTTCTTACTCTGAGATATAAAAAAGGCTGGAGTTTGCCAAAACTTACCTGAAAAAGCCTAACACATTTTGGAAGAATATTCTCTGGTCAGATGAGACAAAAGTAGAGCTTTTTGGTTTTTGGGCAAAGGCATCAACATAGAGTTTACAGGAGAAAAAAAGAGGCATTCAAAGAAAAGAACACGGTCCCCACAGTCAAACATGGTGGAGGTTCCCTGATGTTTTGGGGTTGCTTTGCTGCCTCTGGCACTGGACTGCTTGACCGTGTGCATGGCATTATGAAGTCTGAAGACTACCAACAAATTTTGCAGCATAATGTAGGGCCCAGTGTGAGAAAGCTGGGTCTCCCTCAGAGGTCATGGATCTTCTAGCAGGACAATTACCCAAAACACACTTCAAAAAGCACTAGAAAATGGTTTGAGAGAAAGCACTGGAGACTTCTAAGGTGGCCAGCAATGAGTCCAGACCTGAATCCCATAGAACACCTGTGGAGAGATCTAAAAATGGCAGTTTGGAGAAGGCACCCTTCAAATATCAGGGACCTGGAGCAGTTTGCCAAAGAAGAATGGTCTAAAATTCCAGCAGAGCATTGAGAGAAACTCATTGATGGTTACCGGAAGTGGTTGGTCGCAGTTATTTTGGCTAAAGGTTGTGCAACCAAGTATTGGGCTGAGGGTGCCAATACAATTTTACAGTCCATGTTCTACTATAGAGGCTAACGGCTAACAAATATTTGCATATAGCTGTATGGTGGGCCCCTAGAGTCCTTTCCCCTGTGGGCCCCAGACAACCCAGTCCAACCCTGTGTACGTTGTTAGCTCAGCTGTTGAGCTGGAATTGGCAGAATTTGGAAGGGAAGGGTGAGGTTGATATGAATTGGAAAAGGCCATATACAGGTTCGATAAAAAGAAAGTAAGATCCTCAACTTAGCTTTTTTGTTTGCCAGTTATTTTAATATTCACAATGGTATGTAATTTGCAGAAAAAAATTGGTGAACTATCTACCACTTCATAAAACTTTTTTTCTTTAATTCTTCTCTTTGGTATGTTAGTAAAACCTAGTTACAAATATGGCAAATTAAATTAGCAGCTTTCAATTTAGGCTGTAATTAATATGTACACCCTTTTGTTTACTTCGTCTTGTTTGTTATTCAATAATTCTGTTTTACTGTTTTGTTTTTCCTCTAGAGCAAGCATTGTACAAAAGAAAATTATTTACTTCCAAGATGAAGGATCACTTACAAAAAGAATGTGTGAGCAAGGTGAGACTACTACTAGCTTTGAGCTTGCACACATTTTATTTGAAAATATTTTTTTAGTTCTAGCCCTATTTTCTGACACACATGTATGCTATATGGCAGCTTAATATCCACCTGAAGAAGACGGCGTATGCCGTTGAAACGCGTTGTGGTTCTACCTAAACTGATGTCTGTGTCCTTCATCCTGCGCACCTGAGACCGGTCTTTTTTTCCTATAAGGCAGCTTAATGTCTGTCTAGTTATGTTAAGTGTTCCAGTAAATATCTTATGCAGCCTGGATAATTTGGGCTGAACTGAATTTGGGCTGAAAGTAAAATACTTTAACCTTTGGAAAGTGTCTAGTTTACAGAGTTATTAATAAATACCCCAAATGTGTTTCATTTATTGGTAGAACCCATGCTAGCATCACATAAAGTCTTCTGGTATAACACTACAACCTCCTCTTAAAGCTTTACATTTGAAACTGTTGAAGGAGAAAAACAACTATTATTGGACACAGTAGTAATGGGGTTTTCAGACCCTTTCACATAATTGAAATTGAAATATATTGTGTTTCCAGGCAGTGAAAATTTTACATAGATTTACACAGATTGTATTTGTCAATTTATGACAAAAGCAGTGAAAAATGTTCAATGATGATATCATTACTACAGTAGTTGTTTGCGTTGGTCGTGTAGCAGTGGACTAAATATTAATTCCATAAGAAGGTGGGGTACATGACCCTCATTACCAGTGATACTACGATGCAGCTAAACTTACATGACCAGTGGAAGTATTCTTCTTAAGGTTTTTGAGTCAACTTAGTTATATTCTTAGTGGTCAGAAAACTCATACAAAACTTAACTTAAAGTGACCCTGTCAGCAGGATTTTGCTCCGTAACCTACAGACATTGTCATGTTGGCACCGTTATACTGATTAAAATGATACCTGAGTAATGAAATCCATCTTGTGGTTCTTGTGCAATCAGTGTTAGATTTTTGCAGTAAATGATATGCCTGTGCTCAGGGGCAGGACTGTAAGCCGAGTCTTATCTTCCTGCTCTAGACCAGAGACAACTGATTACACAAGAACCACAAGACGGATTTCATCACCCCAGGTATCATTTTAATCAGTATAGCAGTGCCAACTGACAGTGTCAATAAGTTACTGAGCAAAATCCTTCTGACGAATTCGCTTTAAGAATGTCTCCAGAATTGACCAACATCTTGAGTAAGAACTAGGAGGTGGTGCATCTGGTGACAGAGTTATTTACATAGAACATGTTAAAATTTTGTTGATTTTTCAGATGCAACAATTGACAGTGGAAATGAAAAGGCTATCCCAGACTGTTGTGCATGTGGAACTGCTAAATACAGATTGACATTCTATGGGAACTGGTCAGAAAAGACACACCCTAAAGAATATCCAAGTGAGTCCAATTTTGTGAGTTTAAGATTTAAAAATTGAGTACCTTACTACATATTTTGCTTTGGGGTCCAGGAGCTTCAGGTTATGCCTCAGATTAAATAAATATACATATTTGAAAGGCAATCATAAAACTACATGCTTTCAAAGATCTATTTGATCCTTTTCTGTTGTGTTCTAGAACAAGCAAACTCTTGTATGATTTTTTTGTTGAACTACACAAATGTTCCCAATCGGTACATCTGTCAGCCAAGGAAATTGATCACAGAAATATCAATCTATGTAATTATTTAAAGTGTTTTCTGCCCTCAAAAATATGATTTCTTGTTGCCTATAACAGTTTTGACCTTTTATTCTTAGGAAGGAAAAGGAAGCTTTTTCACACCTTACCGACCTGTGACGCCACGTAGGCGTCATGAAAATCGGTGCCAATCCGACCTGTGACACCTATGTGGCGTCATGGAGGGATCGCGTCCCTGCAGATCGGTTGAAAGGGTTAACTCCAATTTCACCTGGCTTGCAGGGATAGAGGGAGTGGTACTTGCCCCGCCCACCCCCCCACCCCCCCCCCCCCGTGGCTACGATCGCTCTGATTGGCTGTTGAAAGTGACATTTCACTTTCATTCAGAGCAATCGTAATATTTCACCAATGAAAATTGGTGGAATATTACAATCCAGCCATGGCCGATGCTGCAATATCATCGGCCATGGCTGGAGACCATGATCTGCCCCCGCCACCGATCTCTTCTGCTCCGTCCTGTTCTCTGCTCCCCTCTGACCTCCTGTCCGCTTCCCCCGTACTCTGATAACACCCCCCGTGTTCCGATCCCACCCGCTCATACTTACCGACCTCCGGGGTCCCTCCCGGTGTCCGTCCATCTTCTGCATGGGCGCCGCCATCTTCCAAAATCTTACAGTACCATGTAAACCTATGGAAAACCAAATCCGCTGTGCCCATGGTGCAGAAAATACTGCTCAGTATTTTCCGCAGCATGTAAATTCTTTGTGCGGATTCTGCAGCGTTTTACACCTGTTCCTGTATAGGAATCCGCTGGTGAAATCCACACAAAAAACACTGAAAATCCGCGGTAAATCCGCAGATAAAATGCAGTGTGTTTTACCTGCGGATTTTTCAAAACCAGTGCGGAAAACTCCGCACACAAATCTGCAATATGGGCACATAGCCTTAGGGTTAGGGTTGGAATTAGTTGGGGTTAGAATTAGGGTTAGGGTTGGAATTAGGGTTAAGATTAGGGTTAGGGGTGTGTTAGGGTTATGGTTGGGATTAGGGTTAGGGATGTGTTGGGGTTAGGGTTGTTGTTAGGGGTGTGTTGGGGTTAGGGTTGTGACTAGGGTCATGGTTAGATTTGGGATTAGGGTTAGGGGTGTGTTGGGGTTAGTTTTGGAGTTAGAATTAAGGGGTTTCCACTGTTTAGGCACATCAGGGGGTCTCCAAGCGCGACATGGTGTCACTATTGATTTCAGCCAATCTTGCATTCAAAACGTCAACTGGTGCTCCCTCCCTTCCAACCCCGACATGTGCCCAAACAGTGGTTTACCCCCACATATGGGGTACCAGCATACTCAAGACAAACTGGACAACAACTTTTGGCATCCAATTTCTCTTGTCATCCTTGTGAAAATAAAAAAATGCAGGCTAAAAAAAATCATTTTTTAGGAAAGAAAAAATATTTTTTATTTTTACGGCTCTGCGTTATAATCTTCTGTGAAGTACTTTGCGGTTCAAAGTGCTCACCACACATCTAGATAAGTTCCATGGGGGTCTAGTTTCCAAAATGGGGTCACTTGTGGGGGTTTCTTTTGTTTAGGCACATCAGGGGCTCTGCAAACGCTACGTGATGCCCGCAGACTATTCCATCAAAGTCTGCATTTCAAAACGTCACTACTTCCCTTCCGAGCCCCGACGTGTGCGCAAACAGTGGTTTACCCCCACATATGGGGTACCAGCATACTCAGGACAAACTGGACAACAACTTTTGGCATCCAATTTCTCTTGTCACCCTTGTAAAAATAAAAAATGCGGGCTAAAAAAAATCATTTTTGAGGAAAGAAAAATTATTTTTTATTTTCACGGCTCTGTATTATAAACTTCTGTGAAGCACTTGGGGGTTGAAAGTGCTCACCACACATCTAGATAAGTTCCTTGGGGGTCTAGTTTCCAAAATAGGGTCACTTGTGGGGGAACTCCAATGTTTAGGCGCACATGGGATCTCCAAACGCGACATGGTGTCCGCTAACAATTGGAGTCAATTTTCCATTCAAAAACTCAAATGGCCCTCCTCCCCTTCTGAGCCCTGCCTTGCGCCCAAACAGTGGTTTACCCCCACATATGAGGTATCGATGTACTCAGGAGGCATTGCCCAACAAATTTTAGGATCCATTTTATCTTGTTGCCCATGAGAAAATGAAAAGAAAAATGAGGCTAAAAGAAAATTTTTGTGAAAAAAAAGTACTTTTTCATTTTTACGGATCAATTTGTGAAGCACCTGTGGGTTTAAAATGCTCACTATGCATCTAGATAAGTTCCTTGGTGAGGTCAAGTTTTCAAAATAAGGTCACTTGTGGGGGAGCTCCAATGTTTAGGCACACAAGGGCTCTCCAAACGCAACATGGCGTCCGCTAACGATTGGAGCTAATTTTTCTTTCAGAAAGTCAAATGGCACTCCTTCCCTACCGAGCCCTGTCATGTGCCTAAACAGTGGTTTACCCACACGTGAGGTATCGCTGTACTCAGGAGAAATTGCCCAACAAATTTTAGGATCAATTTTATCCTTTTTGCTGATGTGAAAATGAAAAAAAATTGAGGCTAAAAGAACTTTTTTTTGTGAAAAAAAAGTACTTTTTCATTTTACGGATCAATTTGTGAAGCACCTGGGGGTTTAAAATGTTCACTATGCATCCAGATAAGATCCTTGGGGTCTGGTTTCCAAAATGGAGTCACTTGTGGGGGAGCTCCAATCTTTAGGCACACAGGGGCTCTCCAAACGCAACATGGTGTCCGCTAAAGATTGGAACCAACTTTTCATTCAAAAAGTCAAATGGCGCTCCTTCCCTTCAGAGCCCTGTCGTGCGCCCAAACAGTGGTTCCCCCCACATATGGGGTATCAGCGTACTCAGGACAAATTGGACCACAACGTTTGGGCTGCAGTTTCTCCTTTTACCCTTGGTAAAATAAAAAAAAAATTGCTAAAAAATCATGTTTGTGACTAAAAAGTTAAATGTTCATTTTTTCCTTCCATGTTGCTTCTGCTGCTGTGAAACACCTGAAGGGTTAATAAACTCCTTCAATGTGGTTTTGGGTACTATGAGGGGTGCAGTTTTTAGAATGGTGTCACTTTTGGGTATTTTCAGCCATATAGACCCCTCAAACTGACTTCAAATGTGAGGCGTTCCCTAAAAAAAATGGTTTTGTAAATTTTGCTGTAAAATTGAGAAATCGCTGGTCAAATTTTAACCCTTATAACTTCCTAGCAAAAAAAAGTTGTTTCCAAAATTGTGCTGATGTAAAGTAGACATGTGGGTAATGTTATTTATTAACTATTTTGTGTCACATACCTCTCTGATTTAACAGAATAAAAATTCAAAATTTGAAAATTGTGACATTTTCAAAATTTTTGCCAAATTTCCATTTCTTTCACAAATAAACGCAAAAATTATTGACCTAAATTTACCACTATCATGAAGCCCAATATGTCGCGAAAAAAACAGTCTCAGAATCGCCACGATCCGTTGAAGCGTTCCTGAGTTATTAAATCATATAGGGACACTGGTCAGAATTGCAAAAAATGGCCAAGTCATTAAGGTTAAAATAGGCTGGGTCATGAAGGGGTTAATAAAATGTCTTATCTATAGACTTCAATAGTAGATGACAGAATCATTCTCTACAACTGTTTTTTATTGGCCTTTTCATTCAAATTTCCAATTACACTCACGTTTTATATATAAAAAAAATTATACTGCTGGGAACAGGTTGACTAGTTTTTATGGAAGAAATTTATTTAAAAGTAAGATAAGGGTTTTGACAATAAAGGTATATTAAACTGTCAGAAAATATCAGAAATTAATAATCTTACATTCACTGTGTTGTGACATGTCAAAGTAAAAATGTTTTAAAGTATCTGTTCTCATTTTATCTTCAGTATTATTTTTCTATCTGTTTTTGTTCATTCATTGTTTATGTGGATCATTGTTATTTATGTTAATTATTAACTAAATATACACTGACATGCAAATGGATAACAATGTTTTGATCTTTTGACATTCAGGCTCCATATATCACCGTCCACTACTGCTTCGAACTTGACACTACCATCAGTTTATAGACAATCATCTTGATATCTCATACATAAATTTGACTTGTAACTATTTAGCAAATTATTAGTTATGCAGATTCTTGTCCTGTCACTGCATTGTTACTGTTTTGGTACTGGTGGTGGAAGTATCTTTTTCTTCCTGTATACTACAAAATACAACCTGTTCTCACATTCCCTAATAGCTCAGTGTGTGGATTCACAATCTAAAGGTCACTGGTTCGAATCGAGGAACAGCCATTAAGAAGATTTCCTCAGAAAAGAGAAACCACATAATCCAGCTCATCGATAGCGGTCACTCGGCTAAGAAAATTGCCAAACTGCACCATGTAACAGCCAAGGCAGTTGGAAGAATAAAAAGTGAAGTCCGTCCATCCATTCAAAAGCTAAAAGGTGGCCGTCTAAGCAAAAAAAAACAAAAAAAAAACCAACAAGCCTGCTCATCACAAGGTCTATCAGTTCTGGCACGACAAACTTGGCTGTGGAAATGGCTCATATGCTTTGTAATAGTGAGATCACAGATGTCCATGCAAACACCTTGTCATGCACATTACTCAAGTCTTGAAAGTTGGCACAAAACAAAGTGATGAAACCTCGACTTCAATATCGTCATGGGAATCGTAGGAAAAAGGTACGAAAATTGAATAGTAGAATATTGGAAACAGATTATTTGGAGATATGAGACTAACCTCAATAGACTAGTCTCTGATGAAAGGGGCTAACATATTGAGAAATTGAAGAGACTGTCAAGTTCCATAGAGAAAGCTTGATGATAGGGGTTGTTTCACAGCCAAAGGCATTGGATATTTGACCACAATCGATGGTGGTCTCAATGCTAAGCTTTATTTGAGTATCCTACAAGTTACTTTGTATACTTGAGTACTATGGGTATGAAAATAATGACAGTGTTCCTGCAGGACAATTACCTGAAGCATACGTCAAGATTGGTGAAGAAATAGTTCAATGACAATGAAGTAGAGGTGCTGGAATGACTCCCTCGAACACTTGTGGGTATAGTTAAAGAAACATCTTTATACATAACCAAATGAGTTGATCAGTATGCACCAACTTTGGGATTGTGAGTGATAGACCTGGCATCAGATTTCGGTCAAGACATGCTTGAATCTAATAGACAACATGCCCAGAAGAATTCAGGCAGTGTTGAAAGCCAAAAGTTGATTTTCAACATACTATCAAAATAGTAAAAATTAAAATATAGATTTTCAGGATCAATACAGTAACAACTGACTTGACAAAAATCTGCATAATTAATCATATGTAAATAGTTGCAAGTCAAATTTCTGAATGAGATAGCCGAGATGATTGTCTATATAATGATGACAGTCTTATGTTTGAAGCAGTAGTGGATGATGAGATACTGAGCCCGATACTCAAAAGTTCAAAATATTGTTACCCTTTTGCTCTTCAGTGTATATAAAATTAACACAAAAAAGTGAAATCAGTGACCTCATATGATGAAACGCCATTATGACATGTGGCCACAGATGACCAGTAACCTTGTTGATTTTATTTCTTGTATCAATGATTAATTTTCATTTTTAATAAGTCAAGACTATACTGCACATAGTACAACATTGTTTTGTTAAGTCAAGCTACATTCAGATATGTTTATAGATGAGCGGATTTACCCATGGCAGATAGTTCTATGCAAATTTCCTGAAATTCACAGTTTCATTCAAATTCAAACACTTTGAGAATCGATTAGCAGATCACACAAAAAAAAATTCCCTGCACCATTTTCCACACTGCTGAAGCATGAGGTTTCTAACTTTTTCTGTGGCTGTGCGGGCTTCCTCATAATGCCTGCAGCTGTTAAATCTAGCAGCTTATCTTACCTTGCACATTGGTGGTCAGTACTGGGGCCATCACAGATCAGCGGTTCCCAGTGGAGCATAGTTTGTATGGCTTAGTTGTTTTCCATCTGCGAAAGTAAGTCTCTTTCTTGTAGATAGTATGCTTTTATGGTCAGCAAGGTCCACTCTATCTCTATTTTCTATAAAGTGTAGGGATTAGCTCAGGTGAGCAATGGCAGGGCCGCAGTAATGAGGCAACACACAGGCTTGCAGTCCAAACTTCAGTGGTTTATTGGCACTTTAAACAGTCCGTGACAAAAAAGTAAGAGAAAAACCAAACATACTCCAGCTTGGAGAACCACTGGTCTCAGACTCACCCTTATACGGGACGGGCTTAACTAAGCGGCTGCCAGGTCAGCGGCCTCCGCCAGGTGCCATTCCCAGGGCTGCTAACAGTTGTGTCACCAACCTTTGTGACATGTGTGGGAGAGAAGACAGTTCAGGCTCCTTCCAGCCTAGTTCCCTCCCCAGAATAACATGTGCCAAACAAAAGAAACTCCATTACATAGTCTATAGCCACACCCACAGGTGAGGTATCCATCACATGGGCTGATCACATGATCGTGACATCACTGCAGGTCCTCAACCTTAGGGAAATAACATGCCAACACTTATCCTGCTGGGAGAAACATCTTCCGTCCAGCACTACACCTTTTAGTGCACCACAAAAGTGTAAACTATTTTGGTCAGCAGAGTCCTCTGTTCATTAAATATAAATGGATGTTATTTTGTCCCCTCCCAATTCACTCTCAGTTCCTGTCCTGTGTGCTCCTCCCAATTCATGAACATCTATTATTATTATTATTATTATTATTATTACTACTATTTATTTATGGTTTGGTATCTTTGCCTTTGTGTATTGGATGGGTGGTTACCAAAATCTGTTGACAATTTAATCGCAATAAATCCTTAAGAAATATATTTTCTTAGAAAAGTGATGACATGTTTAATATTTCCGTATAAAGAGCTGTAAGTCTTATTATAGAGTCCTTTCTATCTATCTTCTCTACTCGGAAATTTCATATGAATGTGTGAATGTAGAAGTATGGAATACAATAATATTATTTCCATCATCTATCCGCAAGGGATACAGTAAAGATATAGAACAAATATTTACATCAACTGACATATGACTTCTCATTTAGAATAGTTTTCTATTGTTTCTTATCTATTTGGTTAGGCCTTCATGTTGAGATCTTCCCGCCATGACTCCTCTTATCGCACTGATTATTGCAGTCCTGAACATGACAAGTTTTCCCTTGTGGAAAACCTCCCTTTGTAGCTGGACTTTGACAAGCGAGTCAGATCCTACTCTGTCCCTAACTGTTTAACAAGTTTACAATGTGAGAGATGGATTAAATGGCGCTATAACAATAAATAATAATAATAATAATAATAATAAGATGGATCCAGGAGGCGCTCAGCAACTCTGACCGAAGTAGGAGTAGTCAGGAGCACTTGTTAGGGACCCTCAAATCTCGACTCCAGGGATGTCTTTCTGATGAACTTCTTTACCAGCACGTAGTCACCAGGTTGGAAAGCATGGGTACCTTCACTGGAATCTGGATCTGGAATGGATGATAAAACTTGTACATGTGTTACTGACAGTTCTTTTAGTAAGGACAATTACATAATTTACCAAGAGTATCACACTTCCTAAGGCTTGCTGTTGTGGAAAATATTGACCCAACCTTGGAGGCCCCCCAAAAAGAATCTCGTATGGCGTGAGTTTAGTGGGACACCTTGGAGTGATTCTGACTGAGTGTAAGGCAACAGGCAAAATGTCTGTCCAAGTCTGACCTCCTAACTGGCTTTCAGTATTTTATTTTTCAAGGTGCCATTCAGTGTTTCTACTTTCCCACTGCTCTGTGGGTGATATGGAGTATGTAAACCCAAATCAGCTCCACCAATGTCCATAGTTTCTTAGACAGTGCTGTAATGAATGCGGGTACTTGGTCACTCTCAATTACCTCTAGGACCCCATGTCTGCATACTACTTCAGTCATCAGTCTCTTAACAGTCACTCTGACAGTCATGTTTGTTACTGGATAAGCTTCGGGCCATCCTGAGAACATGTCAGTCACTACCAATACATTTTTGTACTTCCCTACTTTTGGCATTTGAATGTGATCAATCTGAATCCTCCAAAAAGGATAGAGTGGTTTAGCCAAATGTTTCTGAGTAACTTTCTGAGGCGGTGCTGGATTGCATGTTGCACACACAAGGCAGGACTTGAAATATTTTTGGGTGACAGTAGAGATCCCAGGTGCCATATACGTCTTCCAAATCAGGTCATTCATCTGATTCTTGCCTTTGTGGGTGATACCGTGTGCCCATTCTGTCACCGAGGGGTACAGATTACAGGGTAGACAGAGCTTTTTGTTTACCCTCCAGACTCCATCTTCATCTTTTTTTAGCTCCTCCTTCTTGCCATGACTTCTTTTCATCCGATGTCTTGTCTTGATGTAGATGGATAATCCTCATAAGAGAGCCTTTAGTCCATTCTTCAGTGTCTTGTGACCTCTGCTTTCTCTTTCCCAAATGGATCCGCAGCATAGGTTTTTGCTGTTTTGTCAGCAAAGAAGTTTCCCCTTGCTTCTGGAGAATCCAATCTCCCATGAACTTTGATCTCGATCACTTCAACCTCTGAAGGTAGATCTAGAGCGGCCACAAGTTCTTGTATGGTAGCAGCATGCTTTACAGGAGTTCCACTGGACGTTAGGTATCCTCTGGCAGCCCAGATACTGCCAAAGTCATGAGCCACTCCGAAAGCATATCTTGAATCCGTGTAGATGTTAACCACCTTCTCCGTCGCTTCCTGACAAGCCAGTGTAAAAGCATTAAGTTCCGCTTCCTGTGCAGACATGTGCAGTAGTAGGGATCCGGCTAAGATGACCTGGTCATGTGTAACCACGGCATATCCCATATAGAACCTTCCTGTTTCATCTGCAAATCTGGAACCATCAGTGAATAATGTCAGGTCAGCATGTGGGAATGGGTCTTCAGACACATTTTTCTTGGAGGCTACTTCTTCCTGCATTTGTTCAAGACAGTCATGATCCTCTGAGTGTGTAGAGGCATCTTATCCGAGAGCGTCAGTATCATCATCCACATCCCCCCTGGAAAGAGGAAGCAGTGTGGACGGGTTGAGGATGGTGCAGTGGACAAGAGTGACATTATCCGGAATCAAGAGGGAACATTAGAGTCTCATATGACGCTGTAGCAACAGGTGTTTAGGTTGAGTCTGGCCTAGAATAGCTTTTATGTCGTGTGGAGCCATTAAGAGAACCGGATGCCCTAAGATGATATCAGAAGTTTTGTCCAGAAGCATATGTGCAGCATGAACAGCTCTGAGGCAAGTCAGGGAAGCTTGAGTCCAGGCGGGCAGAGTAATAGCCGATTGGTCTTGTTCTTCCCCCATGTTTTTGTGCTAGGACTCCGGAAGCATGTCCTGCTACTTCACTGACAAACAAGTAAAAAGGTAGTTGATAATTTGGGATTCCAAGAACTGGTGCAGACTGTATTGCCTGTGTAAGAGCGTAGAAGGCTTCCACAGATTTGGGACGTAGTGGAAACGCTGACGTCTTAAGGTCATCATATAATGGCTGCATCAGCTTGGAGGCATCTTGAATCCATTGGCAACAATATGTGATAGGTCAGCCAACTCATCAGAGGCCCATTTCTTAAGTTGTTGGCAGAACTCAAGATCTTGCCACGTGCCTGAGTAATTCCTTTGGATTTGAAGCATGTTTCTGTAGAAAGGCATCGGATGTTTTTCTGGATCTGGAAGTTGGTTCAACAGAGTAGCAGCTTGCTGAGGTGTAAACTTGACGTAGAGGGTGGGCTCCTCAGACATGAGCATTGGTACTCTTGGTGGTGGCACCTGAGGTGGGAGTAGAGATGGCACCGGGAGTACAGATGTAATCCCTTGTGTATGAGGAGCAGGAGGAGGTAACAGTCCTGGAATGAGGGGCTCTATTTGGGCAGCTCCAGTATCATGGTGTGGGGTCCAGTTGATGCAGGCAGTCTTAAAAGCTTTAACAGTCCTGTCCTCATTACTAATTAACCTGATTTCAGAGAGGCAGCAAATGCTTGGGGGGCTACACTTGTTTATTATAATTCCAACGATTTCCCTTGTACATGCATGAACAAGGAAACCGAAAATGCCAACACCAATGGCGGGAATTGTCAAGGTCTCAATCTGCTCACTAATATTCGCATACTCTAAAATGCGAGTTATTGCTGCACGAAGTTGTTGGGCACTAACGTCTGGATGAATAGGGTCAAAAGTAGGGGTCACAGCGTGTATGATCATTCTACACGGAAGATTGCCAGCTATAGTAACCGCTATGTCCCCAACAGCTATCTGACCATGTGACTCAACAATGCTTTGACTGTCAGCTTGAATAATCACCCCTCCTGCTTCCACTATAGCTCTAGCTACACCTCCATTGTGCTCTAAGGCTACGTTCACATTGGCGTTCCGCCAATGTGCGTCGCTGTTGCGCCGGCGACGCAGCGGCGACGCAGCGGCGACGCGCCCCTATGTTTAACATAGGGGACGCGTGCGTTTTTAGGGTGGCGTTTTTCGACACTTGCGTCGTTTCCGACGCTAGCGTCGGACGCAAGAAAATGCAACAAGTTGCATTTTCTGTGCGTCTGATTTTGGTCAAAAAACGACGCACGCGCGTTTTTTCGTGCGTCGCGCGTTGCATCGCCGATGCAGGGCGGCGCAACGCTAGTGTGAACGTAGTCTAACCGAGGATTGGCAGCATTAACAATAGCGTCTGTCTCCATTGTTGTTATGTCACCCTTTCCCACCACTAACAAGGTTCCCTCAGGAAGTTCTTGTTCAAAAATAGGTTGCCAACATTCCATCTCCTTTGTGCTTCCTGTGCTATTGGTACCCCCCTCCCAGATTGAGCCCCTCCTTGATACAGTTGCCACCGTCCCATACAGGTGTGCGCTTGGCTGCGAGAGAGCCTGTGAGGTACCGGGTATAGGGTTAGGTAGACTGCGTGAGAGTGCTGTTGTAGTGGAAGCATTGGGAAGAGAGGTCGTTGCTTGGAGCATCTCATGTGGGTGTGTAGCTAAATTGGCAGTGGAAGTGACAGTAGAAAGTATCGGTTCCGGGGATGATCCAGGTAGGAGGATTGCTGGATTCACGACAGGAGTGAGAGGGGAAAGGGTCGGTGCCTCATTGGAAACCACTGAGACAGGAAACGGTAATGCCTGTTCACTTCCCGAAGGAATATAGTATTGTCCGTTAGTGGTCATTACTGGATAACAAGGATTTAGTGATGTGGTGTGTAGCCTTAGTCTAAGACAGTGGTCCCCAAGTCAAGGCCTCGAGGGCCGCCAACAGTGCAGGTTTTCCGGATTTCCTTAGTATTGCACAGGGGTTAGATTCCAACCCCTGTGCAATACTAAAGAAATCCTGAAAACCTGCACTGTTGGGGGCCCTCAAGGCCTGAAGTTGGGGACCACTGGTCTAAGATTTTCACCACCAGGACCAGCACATTTCTCATCCACAAAATGGCCGCAGTCAGAAATACATTTGCCATCCATCCACAAAATGGCCACTGTCAGAATTAACACATTTGCCATCCACAAAATGGCCACTATTAGAATTAACACATTTGCCATCCACAAAATGGCCACTATTAGAATTAACACATTTGCCATCCACAAAATGGCTGCTATTAGAATTAACACATTTGCCATCCACAAAATGGCTTCTGCCAGCATTAACAGATTTGCCATCTGCAAAATGGCTGCTGCCAGCATTAGCACTTTTGACATCCACAAAGTTGCTGCTGCCAGAATTACATTTGTCATCCACAAAATGGCCGCCGTTAGAACTAACACATTTTGCCATCCACAAAATGGCCGCCATCAGAATTACATTCGCAATCCACAAAATGGCCACCGTTAGAATTAACACTTTTGACAGCCACAAAATGGATGCCGTCAGAATTAGATTTGCCATCCACAAAATGGCTGTTGCCAGCATTAACACATTTGCCATCCACAAAATGGCTGCTGCCAGCATTAGCACTTTGCCATCCACAAAATGACTGCCGCCAGAATTACATTTGCCATCCACAAAATGGCCGCCGTTAGAACTAACACATTTGCCATCCACAAAATGGCCACTGTCAGAATTACATTTGCTATCCACAAAATGGCCACCATTAGAATTAACACTTTTGCCATCCACAAAATGGCTGCCGTCAGAATTACATTTGCCATCCACAAAATGGCTGCTGCCAGCATTAACACATTTGCCATTCACAAAATGGCTGCTACATCAGAATAAGCACATGGCCCATCCACAAATGGCTGATATTAGAATTAGCACATGGCCCATCCACAAAATGGCTGCTATTAGAATTAGCACATGGCCCATCCACAAAATGGCTGCCTTTAGAATTAGCACATGGCTCTGGGCCACCATTATATGGTGGTGGCCGCTCACAGGATATATTTTTATAATACACATAACTCAAAACTCTTTTCTTTTTATTTCTTTCCTCTTCTACCCAATTTTCTCTATACAGACTTTCAGAGACTCTTTCCCCTGCCCTAGCAATAGACAACAATCCATTATCTTCTAGGATACCTTTTTTTTTTTCAAGACAATCTTCCACTCCAGGGGATGTAACCTCCCCCCTTCTGGCATTCCACACAACTTCATAAGCTTTTTACATTGTTTAACATGACTCTTCCCTTCACGAGTCACCACTAATGTGCACAAGTCTATCTTGCCATCTGAATTTGGCTTAGTGCCAATACGGCAGAACTGCATTAATTTCTCCATCTTTCTATAGATATCTATATCTCTATCAAGATAACAAACACCAAACAAACAATAAGAGGGGGAGATGACTCAAACCTGAGATTCTAAAGAGAACTGAGTCTGCAGCACTCAGTTCCTATTCCTTCTTGTCATGTGGTCCCTGTCTGACTTCCGTGTTCCGTACTTTGCAAACCAATTATTCCAAACAAACAAGATTCCGGACTGAGTGGCACCAGGTAACTAGCAATCTTCACAGGCTATAGAACATATGGGACCGGCTTTCCATCAGACTTAAAAACACAACAATTGATGCATCCATGGGCGGTGCTCTACATATAGCAGAACAATAGAGTTACACGCTATATAACCATAAAAGATGTGGCACTCACCCCAAGATTGCTGAAAAACAATGTCCTTTAGTCGCTTTATGCGGCATTAGACATCTGTGGAGAGGCGGCAGGTAAAAGTGAGGGGTGCGGGGACAGGAGAACGGACGATGGCCGTTTCGCACAAATGTGCTTCCACGGGTCCAGCAGCGGAGAGACCCTTCTGCCGTCTTACAGATATCATGAAAACCGGACACGGTCAGGCAATCTGCACAGGATAACTCGAAGGACACAGGTAAAGACTACAGATTATAAAATCAGCAGACTTACCGTGTTCTGATAAGGAGTTGATCAGTCTCCAGGTTCGGGGTATTCAGCGTCATGCTGTTCCACTCGCCAGTCCTCAGGGTTCAGGGCTCTTCCTCTGCTGACCCCAGGTTGGGCGGCCAAATATGTTAGGTTGAACAATTAATAAAATGTTCTCTCATTGCTTACTCCTGGCCTAATGGATATTGATCAGGTGCGCACCAAAGAAATAAACATATGACAACACACAGTCAGATGCAAACTCTCCATGATCAATCTAGCCAAAGGGCTTTATTTAGTCAGGACACAGATTGATATAACCCATGTAAGGGCGGCTCAGTTAGCTTTAAAATGGGAGTGATCGGATGCATTCCATTGGTTAGTGGGTTTGGCAATGAGCAAGTCCATGGGTGGATCCATGAGGTCATCAGGGTGGGTTGGTCCATGAGGTCATCAAGGTGGACATCACTGTGGGCGGATCCATGAGGTCATCAGTGTGGGCGTCATCTTGGATACCAGCACATGACTCTGATACAGGAAATGGTAGTCATCTTCAGGGTCTCACTTTGATCTGAGAAAGCTTAAGTAAGGTTAAACAATACACATTATGGGTCACTTCTCTTAACCTCTTATGTCTTGAGGTTTATTAAGTATTTGATCTTATGGCTCTCCTCAACACCCCTTCCCCACAATTCATCATAGATACCATACTCCCCCACCGATATTTAAGAAAAAATTCATACACAAAGCTTTAACATAATAAAATATATAATACTCACCTTATTAATCATATGCTCCTATTCTAACAAACCTTGGGTTGGAAATTTGTATATTTTTTTATTGTTACATCATTCTCTAGTCTCCGTTTCCTCAAAACTAGTGAAGAACGAACCAGTCGATGTTTGGTTTCACCAGTTTCAGTTGGACTTAAAAAGTTCAGAACCCAAACTTGACCACTGGCACCAAACCCTATATAATTCAATGAGGACCCAAACTTCAATGCTGTAAAATGACTGTTAATTGGTCAGAGTAAGGGCGAAGTGCAGCAAAAGGAAGAAAGATGGGGGTAAGAGCAGAGCAATTGTGGCCAAGGAAATGCCTTAAAGGGGGTCTGTCGCTATAGCATTCATAGTAAAATAGGAAGTCAATAACAATAACATTTTATCAGTGCCCTCACAGGGACTGAGGCTTGCTAAGACAGTCCATTCCAGTTAAAAATTTCACCCAAAGAGCATGGGGCCCAGTACCCCTACAGCTCCAAACTGTCAGCTCTAGTGGCGTAGTATACAAATGCCACAGATGGAAAGCTGGTAATATGATCTTGTTTCGAGCTGCCGGTCCGCTGCGAGGCTTGCTTCCGGCAGTCGTGTTAAAAATTTCACCCATAGAGCTTGTTTCCACATTTCCGCCACAGAAGTGGATAACAAATTTCACACACAGACCATGCTTCCACATTTTCACCACAGAAGCTGCTAACAATTGGGCACAGTAAGCCCACAGAAGCTAATAACAGATTTCACCCATAGCGCATGTTTCCACATTTCCTCCACAGAAGCTGATAAATTTATCCCACAGAACATGTTTCTACATTTTCCCCAGAGGAGCTGATTCTAAATTTCACGCCTAGGTTACAGTACCCCCACAGGCAGGATTGCAGGGTACACAAAATGGCTTAAAGGCAAAGTACAGTACTCACTCACATATGGCCTAAAGAATACATGCAGCGTTTTTTTTTTGCAATTTGCTCCCACATATAAGGGTTAAAGAATATACACCACTAGATGGTGGCCCGATTCTAACGCATCAAGTATGCTAGAATATGCATGTCCACGTAGTATATTGCCCAGGCACGTTTTATATTGGCCAGCCACATAGTATATTGCCCAGCTACGTAGTATATTGCCCAGTCACTTAGTATATTGCCCAGTCACGTAGTATATTGCCCAGTCACGTAGTATATTGCCCAGCCACGTAGTATATTGCCCAGTGACGTAGTATATTGCCCAGCCACGTAGTATATTGCCCAGCGACGTAGTATATTGCCCAGCGACGTAGTATATTGCCCAGTCACGTAGTATTCAGCACAGAGCCACATAGTATATTGCCCGGCCACGTAGTATATTGCCCAGTCACATAGTATATTTCCCAGTCACGTAGTATATTGCCCAGCCACATAGTATATTGCCCAGTCACGTAGTATATTGCCCAGTCACGTAGTATATTGCCCAGTCACGTAGTATATTGCCCAATCACGTAATATATTGCCCAGTCACATAGTATATTGCCCAGTCACATAGTATATTGCCCAGTCACATAGTATATTGCCCAGTGATGTAGTATATTCCCAGCCACGTAGTATATTGCCCAGTCACGTAGTATATTGCCTAGCCATGTAGTCTATTGCCCAATCATGTAGTATATTGCCCAGCGACGTAGTATTCAGCACAGAGCCACGCAGTATATTGCCCAGCCACGTAGTATATTGCACAGTCACGTAGTATATTGCCCAGTCACGTAGTATATTGCCCAGTCACGTAGTATATTGCCCAGCCACGTAGTATATTGCCCAGTGACGTAGTATATTGCCCAGCCACGTAGTATATTGCCCAGCCACGTAGTATATTGCCCAGCGACGTAGTATATTGCCCAGTCACGTAGTATACAGCACAGAGCCACATAGTATATTGCCCGGCCACGTAGTATATTGCCCAGTCACATAGTATATTTCCCAGTCACGTAGTATATTGCCCAGCCACATAGTATATTGCCCAGTCACGTAGTATATTGCCCAGTCACGTAGTATATTGCCCAATCACGTAGTATATTGCCCAGTCACATAGTATATTGCCCAGTCACGTAGTATATTGCCCAGTCACATAGTATATTGCCCAGCTATGTAGTATATTGCCCAGCCACGTAGTATATTGCCCAGTCACGTAGTATATTGCCTAGCCACGTAGTATATTGCCCAGTCATGTAGTATATTGCCCAGCAACGTAGTATTCAGCGCAGAGCCACGCAGTATATTGCCCAGCCAGGTAGTATATTGCCCAGTCACGTAGTATATTGCCCAGTCACGTAGTATATTGCCCAGTCACGTAGTATACTGCCCAGTCACGTAGTATATTGCCCAGTCACGTAGTATATTGCCCAGTTACGTAGGTATATAACACTGCCCACGCAGTATTTAGCAGTGTGGGCACCATACCCCTGTTAAAAAAAGTAAGTAAAATAAAAAATAGTTAGATACTCACCCCTGGGATCCAGCGAAGCTGTGTGATGTGGCCGCCATCTTCCATTCCCAAAATGCATTGTGAAATTACCCAGATGACTTAGCGGTCTCGCGAGACTGCTAAGTCTCTGGGTAAGTTCACAATGCATCTCTGGGAACGGAAGATGGCGGCCGGCGCGAGTGGCTCAGCGGACAACGGAGGGTGAGTATAGCAGGTTTTTTGTTTTTTTATTATTTTTAACATTACATCTTTTTACTATTGACGCTGCATAAGCAGCATCAATAGTAAAAACTTGGTCACACAGGGTTAATAGCGGCGGTAACGGAGTGAGTTACCCGCGGCATAACGCGGTCCGTTACCGCTGGCATTAACCCTGTGTGAGCTGTTACTGGAGGGGATTATGGAGCGGGTACTGACTGCGGGGAGTATGTAGCGGGCGCCGGGGAAACAGACTGCGGGGAGTATGGAGCGGAGCGCCGGGGACACTGACATCGGGAAGTATGGAGCGGAACGCCGGGGACACTGACTGCGGGGCGTATTGTGTCGGAGCGCCGGGGACACTGATTGCAGGTAGTATGGAGCGGAGCCCCGGGGACACTGCCCGGGGGGAGTATGGAGCGGAGCACCGGGGACACTGATAGCGGGGAGTATGGAGCGGAGCGCCGGGGACACTGACAGCGGGGAGTATGGAGCGGGCGGCGGGCACTGTGACTGTAGGGGAGGGACTAATCGGACTGTGCCCGTCGCTGATTTGTCGCAGCAGCTGTGACAGGCAGCTGCCGAGACTAATCAGTGACGCCGGATTTCCATTACGGAAGTTGAAGACAGAAAGACGGAAGTATCCCTTGGACAATTATATATATATAGATGTTCCAAATTATTATGCAAATTATATTTTTCTCAGATTTTCCTAAATGATCATGCAAATGTCCTAAAAGTCATCACCCGTTAGGGTATACATCAAATTTTATTGAATAAACCTCCCAATGATAATAGTATAATCTCCAAAATGAATAAAACCTCAAAATGCACTGTTCCAAATTATTAGGCACAGTAGAATTTCTAAACATTTGATATGTTTTAAAGAACTGAAAATGTTCTTTTGTTGAATTTGCAGCATTAGGAGGTCACATTCACTGAACAAGAAAGCTATTTAACTCCAAAACATCCTAACAGACCAAGTTACATGTTAACATCGGAATCCTTTTTTGATATCACCTTCACAATTCTTGCATCCAGTTTCTGCTTGTATTTCTTTGCCTGAAGTCAGAATAGCCTCTCAGAGCTGCTGTTTTGATGTCAACTGCCTCCCACCCTCATAGATCTTTTTCATGATGATACTCCAAAGGTTCTCTATAGGGCTGAGGTCAGGGGAAGATGGTGACCACACCATGAGTTTATCTCCTTTTATGCCCATTGCAGCCAATGACTCAGAGGTGTTATTTGCAGCAGAGATGGTGCATTATCATCCATGAAGATGATTTTGCTCCTGAAGGCACATTTCTGCTTTTTATACCATGGAAGAAAGTTACCAACTTTCCCATACCAAAATAATAGGGGAAACAAGAGGCTAAAGCAAATAATAACCAGTTCAATAAAAATATATTTTTAATAAGAAATATTTTAAAAAACAGTATATATAAACAATGAGACCTCTTAGTGAGACAGCTGGGAGCAACATCAAAGTCGGAGAATGACAATAGAATGCACAAAGACTAACTGTACCAATTTACATAAATAACAAAGCAGCCCATAGTATCTCCTAGTAGAAGGTTAGACAATATAATAGACCATCCATAAAATGTACACTGGAAACAACGTTCCTATGGAATAATAATGCCTATTGATATATAAATCCCCATTCTAAATGATACGTGGGACTGAAATAAAGTGCACAGTGCTAAAGATAATGGACCGTGCCTGCAACTATCGCCAAAAAGAAGTAAACTTACATGAGTGTAATCTCCAACCTGAGGGTGCTCCACAGAGGGGTATACATATATATATTTTTATTGAACGGGTTAATATTTGCTTTAGCCTCTTTTTTCCCCTATTATTTTGGTATGGGAAAGTTGGTTTATTAAGAATACTATGAGGTATGCACAATACGGTTTGTGGACATATGATAAAATCATGGAAGAAAGTTGTCAGTCAGATACTCTATATACTTTGCACCTTAAAGGGCCCTATCAGCTGTTTCACCATAATTCCGGCCCAAAACATGACTCCTCCACCTTCTTGCTGACGTCTCAGCCTTGTTGGGACATGGTGGCCATCCACCAACCATCCACTATTCCATTCATCTGGACCATCCAGGATTGCTCGACACTCATCAGTAAACAAGACTGTTTGAAAATTAGTCTTCATGTACGTCTGGGCCCACTGCAACCGTTTCTGCTTGTGAACACTGTTTAGGGGTGGCCGAATAGTAGGCTTATGAACCAAAGCAAGCCTTTAAAGGATCCGACACCTTGAGGTTTGAGGGCCTCCAGAGGCACCAGCAGCTTCAAATATCTGTTTGCTGGTTTGTAATGGCTTTTTACAGCTGCTCTCTTAATCCAATGAACTTGCCTGCCAGATACCTTCCTCATTATGCCTTTATCAGCACGGAAATGTCTGTGCTCAGATTCAGCCACAAATCTCTTAAGAGTACGATGATCACGCTTAAGTTTTCCGGAAATATCTAATGTTTTCAACCCTTGACCAAGGCATTGCATTATTTGATGCTTTTCGGCAGCAGAGAGATGCTTTTTTTCCCCCATGTTACTTGAAAACTGTGGCCTGTTTAATAATGTGGAACATAATTTTTAAGTAGTTTCCCTCTAATTAGAATTACCTGGAAAACTAATTATCACATGTGTTTAAGATTGATTTCAGTGATCCTTTGAGCCCTGAGACACAATACCATCCATGAGTTTATTTGAAAAACAAAACAATTAAATCTTTATGACACTTAAATCCAATTTGCATAATAATTTGGAGCATGGTGTACACAGCGGCTTTTGGCACAGTAATCCCACAGATGTGGGTTAAGGAATACACCCAGCGGCTTTTGGCAAAGTACTACCTAAGATATGAGTTAAAGAATACACACAGCGGCTTTTGGCACTGTAATCCCACAGAAATGGTTAAAAATTCCACACAATGGATTTTAGCTTAGTACTATCACTGACTTACTTGCATAAGAGTACAAAAATATGTTTAGAAGCATATCACTCCCACCAACGCAGTTAAAAATTAAAAACAATTTTGGTTACCCACGGGGCTATCACGAAGTGCATGGGCTGACAAACAATTCCCCCTGAGGTAGTAAAGTTTGTTTTGGTTTCAATTTAGTAACGGGCATCATATAAACAACCTTGCACAAAAACTCAGTGACCTTTGCATCACAGAATACATTCACCCTGGTTTTCTAGTGGCTGTGGATCATGAGGATGAGGATTACATAGTTACATAGTTACATAGTTATTAAGGTTGAAGGAAGACTATATGTCCATCTAGTTCAACCCATAGCCTAACCTAACATGTTGATCCAGAGGAAGGCAAAAAAAACCCATGTGCAAAGAGTAAGCTCCACATTGGGGAAACAAATTCCTTCCCGACTCCACATACGGCAATCAGACTAGTTCCCTGGATCAACGCCCTATCAAGGAATCTAGTGTATATACCCTGTAACATTATACTTTTCCAGAAAGGTATCCAGTCCCCTCTTAAATTTAAGTAATGAATCACTCATTACAACATCATACGGCAGAGAGTTCCATAGTCTCACTGCTCTTACAGTAAAGAATCCGCGTCTGTTATTATGCTTAAACCTTTTTTCCTCCAACCGCAGAGGATGCCCCCTTGTCCCTGTTTCAGGTCTATGATTAAAAAGATCATCAGAAAGGTCTTTGTACTGTCCCCTCATATATTTATACATTAAAATAAGATCACCCCTTAGTCTTCGTTTTTCCAAACTAAATAGCCCCAAGTGTAATAACCTATCTTGGTATTGCAGACCCCCCAGTCCTCTAATAACCTTGGTCGCTCTTCTCTGCACCCGCTCCAGTTCAGCTATGTCTTTCTTAAACACCGGAGACCAGAACTGTGCACAGTATTCTAAGTGTGGTCGAACTAGTGACTTGTATAGAGGTAAAATTATGTTCTCCTCATGAGCATCTATGCCTCTTTTAATGCATCCCATTATTTTATTTGCCTTTGTAGCAGCTGCCTGACACTGGCCACTGAATTTAAGTTTATCATCCACCCATACACCCAGGTCTTTTTCATTGACGGTTTTGCCCAGAGTTTTAGAATTAAGCACATAATTATACATCTTATTACTTCTACCCAAGTGCATGACCTTACATTTATCCCCATTAAAGCTCATTTGCCATTTATCAGCCCAAGCTTCTAGTTTACATAAATCATCCTGTAATATAAAATTGTCCTCCTCTGTATTGATTACCCTGCAGAGTTTAGTGTCATCTGCAAATATTGAAATTCTACTCTGAATGCCCCCTACAAGGTCATTAATAAATATGTTAAAAAGGAGAGGGCCCAATACTGACCCCTGTGGTGCCCCACTGCTAACCGCGACCCAGTCTGAGTGTGATCCATTAATAACCACCCTTTGTTTCCTATCCCTGAGCCAGCTCTTAACCCACTTACACATATTTTCCCCTATCCCCATTATTCTCATTTTATGTATCAACCTTTTGTGTGGCACCGTATCAAAAGCTTTTGAAAAGTCCATATACACTACATCCACTGGGTTCCCTTGGTCCAATCTGGAACTTACCTCTTCATAGAAACTGATCAAATTAGTCTGACATGAACGGTCCCTAGTAAACCCATGCTGATACTGGGTCATGAGGTTATTCCTCTTCAGATACTCCAGTATAGCATCCCTTAGAATGCCCTCCAGGATTTTACCCACAGTAGAGGTTAGGTGGAGGATAACATCAAACAGACCAAATCAGGAAGTGTATGCTCATGTGTGGTTGTGAAGAGGTGCATGAGAATATACCTCCACAAAAAAGACAATGTATTTGAGGTTATGTTTCGCTGTTTTCATTTTTTGGTGTACAGAAGTATTGACCAATCCAGCCCTTATTCATTTTTATAAGAGTCAGCCTGTCAGCATTTTCATATGACTGTCGGATGCGCTTATCTATTATAATTCCATAAGTGGCACAAAAAGCTCACACTGACAGAATGCTAGCAGCAGGGCAGGCCAGGACCTCCAAAGCATAGAGAGGCAGTTCATGCCATGTGTCCAGCTTAGATGCCCAATAATTAAAAAGCACAGAGGAATCACGGAGGATGTTCATATGATCTGCAAGGTACTCCCTCAGCATCTTCCCAAACATTGCACTTCTTGTGACAGCGTCCCTTGCCTCTGTGCCGGCACGATGGGAGAGTCTGAGATAACTGTCCCACAACTTTGTCATCATTCCCCTGCCTGATCTGGATTGTACTTCTGTCTCTCTCGCTTGGACTCCTTGGTTCTATAACAAACTGACGTCTGCTGCCAGCCTTCTCTGTTGTGAATTCTGCTTTTGGGCTCCCTCCGGTGGTTGTTGATGGTAATGCAGTTGGGCCTGGACTGCAGGATTGGACAGGTGTATCTGCTAATTGCAAAGCTGACTGGGGTATTTAGCTTTGCAGGACTCATTAGTCCCTGCCAGTGGCCAATGTTCTATTGCCAGTAATGGTTCTCTGCCTGGCCTCTCCTGCCTGCTGCCATTTCAGCTAAAGATAAGTGTCTTATTCTTTTTCTTAGACTCACAGGCTGTGTGTCTATTTTTTCGTGCTGTTCTTAGTTTCTATTTTGTTCCAGCTTCGACTGTCCTGTTGTTTTCTCAGTCTGGTTGGATTCGCTGGAGTTGCAGATATACTCTCCACACCTTTAGTTAGGTGGTGGAGTTTTTGTATTTTTCTGATGTGGATATTTTGTAGATTTTGTGCTGACCGCTCAGTATCCTGTACTATACTTCCCTATCTAGGTAGAAGTGGCCTCCTTTGCTAAATCTGTTTTCCGCCTGCGTGTGTCTTTTCCTCTCCTACTCACCGTCATTATTTGTGGGGGGCTGCCTATACTTTGGGGGTCTACTCTGAGGCAAGTCAGTTTTCCTATTTTCCATCTTTAGGGATAATTAGTCCTCCGGCTGTGTCGAGGTGTCTAGGTCTGGATAGGTACACCCCACGGCTACATCTAGTGTCTGTGATAAGTTCAGGGTTAGCGGTTTGTATAGTTACCACTACTCCAGCGAAGGTTTTTTCATGTTGTTCCAAGGCCGCCTGATCATTACAGTACAACTGGCCAACAATGAGTTAATTGCATCTCAGAAGAAGGGAGGAAAGGTTTTGAGCAATTTTTTTTCCTCAGCCTGTTTTGTATTCTCCTCCCTCTTAATCTCTGGCTGGCTGAGGAAACTAGTACTAACATGAATGTTCAGGAATTAGCTTCTCGTGTGGATCAGCTTGCTGCTAGGGTACAGGGTATTTCAGATTATAATGTTCAGACTCCTGCTTTAGAACCTAAGATTCCCACTCCTGATTTATTTTTTGGTGACAGATCCAAATTTTTGAGTTTCAAAAATAACTGTAAACTGTTTTTTGCATTGAGACCCCGATCCTCTGGTGATCCCATTCAGCAGGTTAAAATCATCATATCCCTGCTGCGTGGTGACCCACAGTATTGGGCATTTTCCCTGGAATCTGGCAATCCTGCTTTGCTTAATGTTGATTCTTTCAAGCATTGGGGTTATTGTATGATGAGCCTAATTCTGTGGATCATGCTGAGAAGACCTTGTTGGCCCTATCTCAGGGGCAAGAGGCGGCTGAATTGTATTGTCAGAAATTCAGAAAATGGTCTGTGCTGACTAAATGGAATGATGATGCTTTGGCGGCAATTTTCAGAAAGGGTCTTTCTGAATCCGTTAAGGATGTTATGGTGGGGTTTCCCACACCCTTAAATCTGAGTGATTCTATGTCTCTGGCCATTCAGATTGACCGGCGCTTGCGGGAGCGCAGAACTGTGCGCGCTATGGCGTTATCCTCAGAGCAAAAAGCGCCATTTCTCAGCCAATGAAGGTGGACGCAGAGTGTGGGCAGCGTGATGACATAGGTCCTGGTCCCCACCATCTTAGAGAAGGGCATTGCAGTGATTGGCTTGCTGTCTGCGGCGTCACAGGGGCTATAAAGGAGCGTTCCCGCCGACCGCCGTCTTACTGCTGCTGATCTTAGCCTAGGGAGGGGTTGCTGCCGCTTCGTCAGAAGCAGGGATAGCGTTAGGCAGGGTCCATTAACCACCAAACCGCTTGTGCTGTAGCGATTTCCACTGTCCAACACCACCTTTTGTTTGCAGGGACAGTGGAAGCTACATTTTTTTTCCCTCAGCGCTGTAGCTCATTGGGCTGCCCTAGAAGGCTCCCTGATAGCTGCATTGCTGTGTGTACGCCGCTGTGCAAACCAACTGCTTTTTTCAAAGCACAAATCCTGTTGTTCCTTCCTTTCTGCACAGCTATCTTGTTTGTCCAAACTTTTTATTTAATTTGTGCATCAGTCCACTCCTTATTGCTGCCTGCCATACCTGGCTGAGATTACTGCAGGGAGATAGTAATTGTAGGACAGTCCCTGTTTTTTTTTTTTTTTTTTTTTAATTCTCCCTAAAAAAATAAGTCGTGGGAGATTAAGATTGGCATTTCTGCTAGAGTGCCATCCCTGTGTGTGCCATCTCTCTCACATAGTGGGCCATAGAAAGCCTTTTTATTTTTCTGTTTTTTTTTTGTGGGGTTTATAAATTCTCCCTGATAAAAAAAAAAAAAAAACAGTGGGAGATTAATATTGGCCTTTGGGCTTGTGTGCCAGTCCTGAGTGTACCATCTCTCTCTCAAATAGTGGGCCATAGAAAGCCTATTTTTTTTTTTTATTTGGTTTCTAAATTCTCCCTGAAAAAAATCATTTTTTTTATTTGGTTTCTAAATTCTCCCTGAAACAAATAATTTTTTTAATTTGTTTTCTAAAGTCTCCCTGTAAAAATTAAAAAAAAATCAGTGGGAGATTAATATTGGCCTTTCTGCTTGTGTGCCATTCCTGACTCCTGGGTGTGCCATCTCTCTCTCTCTCTCAAATAGTGGGCCATAGAAAGCCTATTTTTTTATTTGGTTTCTAAATTCTCCCTGAAAAAAGAAAAAAAAATCAGTGGAAGATTAATATTGGCCTTTCTGCTTGTGTGCCAGTCTTGACTCCTGGGTGTGCCATCTCTCTCTCTCAAATAGTGTGCCATAGAAAGCCTATTTTTTTTTTATTTGGTTTCTAAATTCTCCCTGAAAAAATCATTTTTTTAATTTGGTTTCTAAAGTCTCCCTGTAAAAATAAAAAAAAATCAATGGGAGATTACATAGTAACATAGTAACATAGTTAGTAAGGCCGAAAAAAGACATTTGTCCATCCAGTTCAGCCTATATTCCATCATAATAAATCCCCAGATCTACGTCCTTCTACAGAACCTAATTGTATGATACAATATTGTTCTGCTCCAGGAAGACATCCAGGCCTCTCTTGAACCCCTCGACTGAGTTCGCCATCACCACCTCCTCAGGCAAGCAATTCCAGATTCTCACTGCCCTAACAGTAAAGAATCCTCTTCTATGTTGGTGGAAAAACCTTCTCTCCTCCAGACGCAAAGAATGCCCCCTTGTGCCCGTCACCTTCCTTGGTATAAACAGATCCTCAGCGAGATATTTGTATTGTCCCCTTATATACTTATACATGGTTATTAGATCGCCCCTCAGTCGTCTTTTTTCTAGACTAAATAATCCTAATTTCGCTAATCTATCTAGGTATTGTAGTTCTCCCATCCCCTTTATTAATTTTGTTGCCCTCCTTTGTACTCTCTCTAGTTCCATTATATCCTTCCTGAGCACCGGTGCCCAAAACTGGACACAGTACTCCATGTGCGGTCTAACTAGGGATTTGTACAGAGGCAGTATAATGCTCTCATCATGTGTATCCAGACCTCTTTTAATGCACCCCATGATCCTGTTTGCCTTGGCAGCTGCTGCCTGGCACTGGCTGCTCCAGGTAAGTTTATCATTAACTAGGATCCCCAAGTCCTTCTCCCTGTCAGATTTACCCAGTGGTTTCCCGTTCAGTGTGTAATGGTGATATTGATTCCTTCTTCCCATGTGTATAACCTTACATTTATCATTGTTAAACCTCATCTGCCACCTTTCAGCCCAAGTTTCCAACTTATCCAGATCCATCTGTAGCAGAATACTATCTTCTCTTGTATTAACTGCTTTACATAGTTTTGTATCATCTGCAAATATCGATATTTTACTGTGTAAACCTTCTACCAGATCATTAATGAATATGTTGAAGAGAACTGGTCCCAATACCGACCCCTGCGGTACCCCACTGGTCACAGCGACCCAGTTAGAGACTATACCATTTATAACCACCCTCTGCTTTCTATCACTAAGCCAGTTACTAACCCATTTACACACATTTTCCCCCAGACCAAGCATTCTCATTTTGTGTACCAACCTCTTGTGCGGCACGGTATCAAACGTTTTGGAAAAATCGAGATATACCATATAATATTGGCCTTTATGCTTGTGTGCCATTCCTGACTCCTGGGTGTGCCATATCTGTCTCTCAAATAGTGGGCCATAGAAAGCCTATTTTTTTATTTGGTTTCTAAATTCTCCCTGAAAAAATCATTTTTTTTATTTGGTTTCTAAATTCTCCCTGAAAAAATAAAAAATATATCAGTGGGAGATTAATATTGGCCTTTCTGCTTGTGTGCCAGTCTTGACTCCTGGGTGTGCCATCTCTCTCTCTTAAATAGTGGGCCATAGAAAGCCTATTTTTTTATTTGGTTTCTAAATTCTCCCTGAAAAAATCATTTTTTTTATTTGGTTTCTAAATTCTCCCTGAAAAAATCATTTTTTTTATTTGGTTTCTAGAGTCTCCCTGTAAAAATAAAAAAAAAATCAGTGGGAGATTAATATTGGCCTTTCTGCTTGTGTGCCATTCCTGACTCCTGGGTGTGCCATCTCTGTCTCTCAAATAGTGGGCCATAGAAAGCCTATTTTTTTTTATTTGGTTTCTAAATTTTCCCTGAAAAAATCATTTTTTTTATTTGGTTTCTAAATTCTCCCTGAAAAAATCATTTTTTTAATTTGGTTTCTAAAGTCTCCCTGTAAAAATAAAAAAAAAATCAGTGGGAGATTAATATTGGCCTTTCTGCTTGTGTGCCATTCCTGACTCCTGGGTGTGCCATCTCTGTCTCTCAAAGAGTGGGCCATAGAAAGCCTTTTTTTTTTTTTATTTGGTTTCTAAATTCTCCCTGAAAAAATTAAAAAAAATCAGTGGGAGATTAATATTGGCCTTTCTGCTTGTGTGCCTGTCTTGACTCCTGGGTGTGCTATCTCTCTCTCTCAAATAGTGGGCCATAGAAAGCCTATTTTTTTTTATTTGGTTTCTAAATTCTCCCTGAAAAAATAAAAAAATATCAGTGGGAGATTAACCCCTTTACCCCCAAGGGTGGTTTGCACGTTAATGACCGGGCCAATTTTTACAATTCTGACCACTGTCCCTTTATGAGGTTATAACTCTGGAACGCTTCAACGGATCCCAGTGATTCTGACACTGTTTTCTCGTGACATATTGTTCTTCATGACAATGGTAAAAATTCTTTGATAGTACCTGCGTTTATTTGTGAAAAAAACGGAAATTTGGCGAAAATTATGAAAATTTCGCAATTTTCCAACTTAAATCACAGAGATATGTCACACAAAATACTTAATAAGTAACATTTCCCACATGTCTACTTTACATCAGCACAATTTTGGAACCAAAATTTTTTTTTGTTAGGGAGTTATAAGGGTTAAAAGTTGACCAGCAATTTCTCATTTCTACAACACCATTTTTTTTAGGGACCACATCTCATTTGAAGTCATTTTGAGGGGTCTATATGATAGAAAATACCCAAGTGTGACACCATTCTAAAAACTACACCCCTCAAGGTGCTCAAAACCATATTCAAGAAGTTTATTAACCCTTCTGGTGCTTCACAGGAATTTTTTGAATGTTTAAATAAAAATGAACATTTAACTTTTTTTCACAAAAAATTTAATTCAGCTCCAATTTGTTTTATTTTACCAAGGGTAACAGGAGAAAATGGACCCCAAACATTGTTGTACAATTTGTCCTGAGTACGCCAATACCCCACATGTGGGGGTAATCCACTGTTTGGGCGCATGGCAGAGCTCGGAAGCGAAGGCGCGCCATTTGACTTTTCAATGCAAAATTGACTGGAATTGAGATGGGACGCCATGTTTCGTTTGGAGAGATCCTGATGTGCCTAAACATTGAAACCCCCCACAAGTGACACCATTTTGGAAAGTAGACCCCCTAAGGAACTTATCTAGAGGTGTGGTGAGCACTTTGACCCACCAAGTGCTTCACAGAAGTTTATAATGTAGAACCGTAAAAATAAAAAATCATATTTTTTCACAAAAATTATCTTTTCGCCCCCAATTTTTTATTTTCCCAAGGGTAAGAGAAGAAATTGGACCCCAAAAGTTGTTGTACAATTTGTCCTGAGTACGCCAATACCCCACATGTGGGGGTAAACCACTGTTTGGGCGCATGGCAGAGCTCGGAAGCGAAGGCGCGCCATTTGACTTTTCAATGCAAAATTGACTGGAATTGAGATGGGACGCCATATTGCGTTTGAAGAGCCACTGATGTGCCTAAACATTGAAACCCCCCACAAGTGACACCATTTTGGAAAGTAGACCCCCTAAGGAACTTATCTAGAGGTGTGGTTAGCACTTTGACCCACCAAGTGCTTCACAGAAGTTTATAATGCAGAGCCGTAAAAATAAAACAACATTTTTTTCCCACAAAAATTATTTTTTTAGCCCCCAGTTTTGTATTTTCCCGAGGGTAATAGGAGAAATTGGACCCCAAAATTTGTTGCCCAATTTGTCCTGAGTGCGATGATACACCATATGTGGGGGGAACCACTGTTTGGGCACATGGGAGGGCTCGGAAGGGAAGGAGTGCCATTTGAATGCAGACTTAGATGGAATGGTCTGCAGGTGTCACATTGCGTTTGCAGAGCCCCTAATGTACCTAAACAGTAGAAACCCTCCACAAGTGACACCATTTTGGAAACTAGACCCCCTTAGGAACTTATCTAGATGTGTGCTGAGCGCTTTGACCCACCAAGGGCTTCACAGAAGTTTATAATGGAGAGCCGTAAAAATAAAACAAAAATTTTTTACCACAAAAATTATTTTTTAGCCCCCAGTTTTGTATTTTCCCGAGGGTAACATGAGAAATTGGACCCCACAATTTGTTGTCCAATTTGTCCTGAGTGCGCTGATACCCCATATGTGGGGGGGAACCACTGTTTGGGCGCATGGGAGGGCTTGGAAGGGAAGGAGCTCCATTTGGAATGAGGACTTAGATGGAATGGTCTGCAGGTGTCACATTGCATTTGCAGAGCCCCTAATGTACCTAAACAGTAGAAACCTCCCACAAGTGACACCATTTTGGAAACTAGACCCCCTAAGGAACTCATCTAGATGTGTTGTGATAGCTTTGAACCCCCAAGTGTTTCACTACAGTTTGTAACGCAGAGCTGTGAAAATTTAAAAAAATCTTTCCCCGCAAAATTATTTTTTAGCCCCCAGTTTTGTATTTTCCCGAGGGTAAGAGGAGAAATTCGACCCCAAAAGTTGTTGTCCAATTTGTCCTGAGTACGCTGATACCCCGTATGTTGGGGGGAACCACCGTTTGAGCGCACGGCAGAGCTCGGAAAGGAAGGAGCGCCATTTGGAATGCAGACTTGGATGGAATGGTCTGCAGGCGTCACATTGCGTTTGCAGAACCCCTAATGTACCTAAACAGTAGAAACCCCCCACAAGTGACCCCATATTGGAAACTAAACCCCCCAGGGAACTAATCTACCGTATATACTCGAGTATAAGCCGAGATTTTCAGCCCAAATTTTTGGGCTGAAAGTGCCCCCCTCGGCTTATACTCGAGTCACGGTAGTGGCAGGGTCGGCGGGTGAGGGGCTGAGGGCGCTGGGGCATACTTACCTAGTCCCAGCGATCCTCGCGCTGTCCCTGCCGTCCCACGGGCTTCCGCGCTGCAGCTTCTTCCTCTCTTCAGCGGTCACGTGGGACCGCTCATTAGAGATATGAATAAGCGGCTCCACCTCCCATAAGGGCGGACCCGCGTATTCATTTCTCTGTCAGCGGTGCCGGTGACCGCTGACAGAGAAAGAAGCTGCAGCGCGGAAGACAGGAGGGGACAGCGCGAGGATCGCCAGGACTAGGTGAGTATAGCATATTCACCTGTCCTCGTTCCAGCCGCCGATCCATCTTCCCGGCGTCTATCTGCGCTCTGACTGTTCAGGTCAGAGGGCGCGATGACGCACTAGTGGGCGCGGCGCCCTCTGCCTGATCAGTCAGTGCAGACAGACGCCGGGACCGGACGCTGGGAGCTGCAAGTAGCGAGGTGAGTATGGCTTTTTTTTTTTTTTATTGCAGCAGCAGCGGCCATCGCACAGATTAATGTGGGGCATCTATGGGCCACTATGAACACTGCAGAGCACTGTATTGGGGCATCTATGGGGCCACTATGAACACTGCAGAGCACTGTATTGGGGCATCTATGGGGCCACTATGAACACTGCAGAGCACTGTATTGGGGCATCTATGGGGCCACTATGAACACTGCAGAGCACTGTATTGGGGCATCTATGGGGCCACTATGAACACTGCAGAGCACTGTATTGGGGCATCTATGGGGCCACTATGAACACTGCAGAGCACTGTATTGGGGCATCTATGGGGCCACTATGAACACTGCAGAGCACTGTATTGGGGCATCTATGGGGTCACTATGAACACTGCAGAGCACTGTATTGGGGCATCTATGGGGCCAGTATAAACACTGCAGAGCACTGTATTGGGGCATCTATGGGGCCAGTATATACACTGCAGAGCACTGTATTGGGGCATCTATGGGGCCAGTATAAACACTGCATTTCCACCCTAGGCTTATACTCGAGTCAATAAGTTTTCCCAGTTTTTTGTGGCAAAATTAGGGGGGTCGGCTTATACTCGGGTCGGCTTATACTCGAGTATATACGGTAGATGTGTTGTGAGAACTTTGAACCCCCAACTGTTTCACTACAGTTTATAACGCAGAGCCGTGAAAATAAAAAATCTTTTTTTTCCCCACAAAAATTATTTTTTAGTCCCCAGTTTTGTATTTTCCCAAGGGTAACAGGAGAAATTGGACCCCAAAAGTTGTTGTCCTATTTGTCCTGAGTACGCTGATACCCCATATGTTGGGGTAAACCCCTGTTTGGGCACACGAGAGAGCTCGGAAGGGAAGAAGCACTGTTTTACTTTTTCAACGCAGAATTGGCTGGAATTGAGATCGGACGCCATGTCGCGTTTGGAGAGCCCCTGATGTGCCTAAACAGTGGAAACCCCACAATTATAACTGAAACCCTAATCCAAACACACCCCTAACCCTGATCCCAACAGTAACCCTAACCACACCTCTAACCCTGACATACCCCTAACCCTAATCCCAACCCTATTCCCAACTGTAAATGTAATCTAAACCCTAACTGTAACTTTAGCCCCAACCCGAACCTTAACTTTAGCCCCAACCCAAACTGTAGCCCTAATTCTAGCCCTAACCCTAGCCCTAACCCTAACCCTAGCCCTAACCCTAGCCCTAACCCTAACCCTAGCCCTAACCCTAACCCTAGCCCTAACCTTAGCCCTAATGGGAAAATGGAAATAAATACATTTTTTTAATTTTTCCCTAACTAAGGGGGTGATGAAGGGGGGTTTGATTTACTTTTATAGCGGGTTATTTAGTGGATTTTTATGATTGGCAGCCGTCACACACTGAAAGACGCTTTTTATTGCAAAAAATATTTTTTGCGTTACCACATTTTGAGAGCTATAATTTTTCCATATTTTGGTCCACAGAGTCATGTGAGGTCTTGTTTTTTGCGGGACGAGTTGACGTTTTTATTGGTAACATTTTCGGGCATGTGACATTTTTTGATCGCTTTTTATTCCGATTTTTGTGAGGCAGAATGACCAAAAACCAGCTATTCATTAATTTCTTTTGGGGAAGGCATTTATACCGTTCCGCGTTTGGTAAAATTGATAAAGCAGTTTTATTCTTCGGGTCAGTACGATTACAGCGACACCTCATTTATATCATTTTTTTATGTTTTGGCGCTTTTATACGATAAAAACTATTTTATAGAAAAAATAATTATTTTTGCATCGCTTTATTCTCAGGACTATAACTTTTTATTTTTTTTGCTGATGATGCTGTGTGGCGGCTAGTTTTTTGCGGGACAAGATGACATTTTCATCGGTACCATGGTTATTTATATCTGTCTTTTTGATCGCGTGTTATTCCACTTTTTGTTCGGCATTATGATAATAAAGCGTTGTTTTTTGCCTCGTTTTTTTTTTTTTTTTTCTTACGGTGTTTACTGAAGGGGTTAACTAGTGGGCCAGTTTTATAGGTCGGGTTGTTACGGACGCGGCGATACTAAATATGTGTACTTTTATTGTTTGTTTTTTTATTTAGATAAAGAAATGTATTTATGGGAATAATATATATATATTTTTTTTCATTATTTTGGAATATTTTTTTTTATTTTTTTTTACACATTTGAAAATTATTTTTTTTTACTTTGTCCCAGGGGGGGACATCACAGATCGGTGATCTGACAGTTTGCACAGCACTCTGTCAGATCACCGATCTGAGAGCAGTGCAGGCTGCTTCACAGTGCCTGCTCTGAGCAGGCTCTGTGAAGCCACCTCCCTCCCTGCAGGACCCGGATCCGCGGCCATCTTGGATCCGGGGCTCGAGCAGGCAGGGAGGGAGGTAAGACCCTCGCAGCAACGCGATCACATCGCGTTGCTGCGGGGGGCTCAGGGAAGCCCGCAGGGAGCCCCCTCCCTGCGCGATGCTTCCCTGCACCACCGGCACATCGCGATCATCTTTGATCGCGGTGTGCCAGGGGTTATTGTGCCGGGGGCGGTCCATGACCGCTGCTGGCACATAATGCCGGATGTCAGCTGTGATAGGCAGCTGACACCCGGCCGCGATCGGCGGCGCTCCCCCCGTGAGCGCCGCCGATCGCGCTGGACGTACTATCCCGTCCATGATCATGGGGGCCCACCCCACCTCGACGGGATAGTACGTCCCATGTCAGAAAGGGGTTAATATTGGCCTTTCTGCTTGTGTGCCAGTCTTGACTCCTGGGTGTGCCATCTCTCTCTCTCTCAAATAGTGGGCCATAGAAAGCCTATTTTTTTTTTTATTTGGTTTCTAAATTCTCCCTGAAAAAATCATTTTTTTTAATTTGGTTTCTAAATTCTCCCTGAAAAAATCATTTTTTTTATTTGGTTTCAAATGTCTCCCTGTAAAAATAAAAAAAAAATCAGTGGGAGATTAATATTGGCCTTTCTGCTTGTGCGCCATTCCTGACTCCTGGGTGTGCCATCTCTGTCTCTCAAATAGTGGGCCATAGAAAGCCTATTTTTTTTTATTTGGTTTCTAAATTCTCCCTGAAAAAATAAAAAAAAAATCAGTGGGAGATTAATATTGGCCTTTCTGCTTGTGTGCCAGTCTTGACTCCTGGGTGTGCCATCTCTCTCTCTCAAATAGTGGGCCATAGAAAGCTTTTTTTTTTTATTTATTTGGTTTCTAAATTCTCCCCGAAAAAATCATTTTTTTTTATTTGGTTTCTAAATTCTCCCTGAAAAAAATCATTTTTTTAAATTTGGTTTCTAAAGTCTCCCTGAAAAAAAAAAAAAAAAAAGTGGGAGATCAATATTGACATTTGTGCTTGAGTGACAGTCCTGCGTGTGTGGCATCTCTCTCATTTGGTGCCACCGAAAACAGAGTGTGTAACATTGTGCCTGATTTTCCTTGCGGTCTCACCCACCTGTAAAGGGATATCTAAATGATACTGAAGTTATAGCTCACCGTGTAAGTTGTTTGACAGCAACAAATACCGTTACTTTGGTTAAGTTTTTAAAACAATGAGGAAGTCTGGTGGAAGAGGTCGTGGCCGTGGGCGTTCATTGTCAGCTGGTAATGATGGTAGTGGTAGTGGAGCATCAGGTGGTCGTGGGAAAAAAATATTGCACCTAAGTCTGGAGCTGTGGAGCCAGGTTCGTCGTCTGGCTACACAAGGCCTCGAACGCTCCCTTTTCTGGGAGTAGGAAAACCGCTTTTAAAGCCGGAGCAGCAAGAGCAAGTTTTGGCTTACCTTGCTGACTCAGCCTCTAGCTCTTTTGCCTCCTCTTTTGAAACGGGTAAATGTAAAAGCAGCGCGTCGTTAGTGGATGTTCACGGTCAGGGACAAGTCGCTTCCTTGTCCTCTTCAGCAAAAACAACAACAGAGAAGGATGCAGCAGGCGACACAACGGGTTACTCCATGGAGCTCTTTACACATACCGTCCCTGGCTTAGAAAGTGAAACAGTTAACAGGCCATGCCCATTACAATATGAATCTGACATGGAGTGCACTGATGCACAGCCACAGCCAGACTACTATGCTGGTCCTTTGACTCAGACCACAACATTGCCCTCGCAGGGTACTGATCCAGAATCAGACCCTGATGAGACTATGTTGCCCCGTCACGAACGCTATACCACCGACTTACACGGTGACACAGACGAAGTTGCTCACGAGCTAGAAGAGGAGGTTATAGATGACCCAGTTGTTGACCCTGATTGGCAGCCATTGGGAGAACAGGGTGCAGGCGGCAGTAGTTCTGAAGCGGAGGAGGAGGGGCCGCAGCAGGCATCAACATCGCAACAGGTTCCATCTGCCGGGCCCGTAGATGGGACAAAACGCGTGGCAAAGCCAAAACCTGTTGGAGGACAGCGTGGCCATCCGGTTAAAGCTCAGTCTGCAATGCCTGAAAAGGGATCCGAGGCTCGAAAGAGTGCAGTCTGGCATTTTTTTAAACAACATCCAATTGATCATCGCAAAGTCATCTGTCAAAAGTGTTCAACTACCTTAAGCAGAGGTCAGAATCTGAAAAGTCTCAATACAAGTTGCATGCATAGACATTTAACCACCATGCATTTGCAAGCCTGGACTAACTACCAAACGTCCCTTAAGGTTGTAGCACCCTCGGCCATTGAAGCTAGTCAGCAACACTACATCCCTGCCGTCACTGTAAGGCCACCATTTTCCGCACCACCTGCAGTATCTGAGCAGGTTTCTTTGCCAGGCCAAAGCAGTCAGGGTCAGGGAATCACCAGTTTCGTAGTAGGAAACACTGCATGTAGGGCACCGGCGGAAACAATACCGTCTCCAACCGTCTCTCATTCTGCCATGTCCACCGGCACACCCGCTAGTTCCACGATCTCCAGCTCTCCAGTCCAGCTCACCCTACATGAGACTCTGGTTAGAAAAAGGAAGTACTTAGCCTCGCATCCGCATACACAGGGTTTGAACGCCCACATAGCTAGACTTATCTCGTTAGAGATGATGCCCTACCGGTTAGTTGAAAGCGAAGCTTTCAAAGCCCTGATGGACTACGCTGAACCACGCTACGAGCTACCCAGTCGACACTTCTTTTTGAGAAAAGCCATCCCAGCCCTCCACCAGCATGTTAAAGAGCGCATCGTCCATGCACTCAGGCAATCTGTGAGTACAAAGGTGCACCTGACAACAGATGCATGGACCAGTAGGCATGGCCAGGGACGTTACGTGTCCATCACGGCACACTGGGTGAATGTGGTGGATGCAGGGTCCACAGGGGACATCAATTTCGGGACAGTTCTGCCTTGCCCACGGTCTAGGAATTAGTTGGCTGTAGGTGTTCGCACCCCCTCCTCCTCCTCGTCCTTCTGCAGAAGCGAGAGCTCGTCCACAGACCGCAGTTGGCAAACCACTCCATCTGCAGCTGCCACTGTTGAACACCAGTTGTCCCATTATGGGCCAGCTACTGGCAAGCGTCAGCAGGCTGTATTGGCTATGAAGTGTTTGGGCGACAACAGACAAACTGCGGAAGTTCTGTCCGAGTTCTTGCAGAGAGAAACGCAGTCGTGGCTGGGCACAGTAGATCTTGAGGCAGGCAAGGTAGTGAGTGATAACTGTTATGATAGGCAATTCAGTAACACAATGTACATAGCGATCAGAGCACATACAGTGACCTGACAATAACCCAAAATAATAGAACGAGCTCTGAGACGTGGGAACTCTGTAGACCGCAATTCCTGATCCTCTCCAAACACAACTAGAGGCAGCCGTGGATTGCGCCTAACGCTACCTATGCAACTCGGCACAGCCTGAGAAACTAACTAGCCTGAAGATAGAAAAATAAGCCTACCTTGCCTCAGAGAAATTCCCCAAAGGAAAAGGCAGCCCCCACATATAATGACTGTGAGTAAGATGAAAAGACAAAGGTAGGGATGAAATAGATTCAGCAAAGTGAGGCCCGATATTCTAGACAGAACGAGGATAGGAAAGATAACTTTGCGGTCTACACAAAACCCTAAAGAAAACCACGCAAAGGGGGCAAAAAGACCCTCCGTACCGAACTAATGGCACAGAGGTACACGCTTTGCGTCCCAGAGCTTCCAGCAAAACAAATAGACAAGCTGGACAGAAAAAATAGCAACAAATAGCAAAGAAGCACTTAGCTATGCAGAGCAGCAGGCCACAGGAATGATCCAGAGATACACAAGTCCAACACTGGAACATTGACAGGAAGCATGGATCAAAGCATTAGGTGGAGTTAAGTAGAGAAGCAGCTAACGACCTCACCAGAACACCTGAGGGAGGAAACTCAGAAGCTGCAGTACCACTTTCATCCACAAACGGAAGCTCCCAGAGAGAATCAGCCGAAGTACCACTTGTGACCACAAGAGGGAGCTCTGCCACAGAATTCACAACAGTACCCCCCCCCTTGAGGAGGGGTCACCGAACCCTCACCAGAGCCCCCAGGCCGACCAGGATGAGCCACATGAAAGGCATAAACAAGATCGGGAGCATGGACATCAGAGGCAAAAACCCAGGAATTATCTTCCTGAGCATAACCCTTTCATTTAACCAGATACTGGAGTTTCCGTCTTGAAACACGAGAATCCAAAATCTTCTCCACAATATACTCCAACTCCCCCTCCACCAAAACCGGGGCAGGAGGATCAACAGATGGAACCACGGGTGCCACGTATCTCCGCAACAATGACCTATGGAATACGTTATGTATGGAAAAAGAATCTGGAAGGGTCAGCCGAAAAGACACAGGATTAAGAACCTCAGAAATCCTATACGGACCAATGAAACGAGGTTTAAACTTAGGAGAGGACACCTTCATAGGAATATGACGAGAAGATAACCAAACCAGATCCCCAACACGAAGTCGGGGACCCACACAGCGTCTGCGATTAGCAAAACGTTGAGCCCTCTCCTGGGACAAGGCCAAATTGTCCACTACATGAGTCCAAATCTGCTGCAACCTGTCCACCACAGTATCCACACCAGGACAGTCCGAAGACTCAACCTGTCCTGAAGAGAAACGAGGATGGAACCCAGAGTTGCAGAAAAATGGTGAAACCAAGGTAGCCGAGCTGGCCCGGTTATTAAGGGCGAACTCAGCCAAAGGCAAAAAGGACACCCAGTCATCCTGATCAGCAGAAACAAAACATCTCAGATATGTTTCCAAGGTCTGATTGGTTCGTTCAGTCTGGCCATTAGTCTGAGGATGGAAAGCCGAGGAAAAAGACAAATCGATGCCCATCCTACCACAAAAGGCTCGCCAAAACCTCGAAACAAACTGGGAACCTCTGTCAGAAACGATATTCTCTGGAATGCCATGCAAACGAACCACATGCTGGAAGAACAATGGCACCAAATCAGAGGAGGAAGGCAATTTAGACAAGGGTACCAGATGGACCATCTTAGAAAAGCGATCACAGACCACCCAAATGACTGACATCTTTTGAGAAACGGGAAGATCTGAAATAAAATCCATAGAGATATGTGTCCAAGGCCTCTTCGGGACCGGCAAGGGCAAAAGCAACCCACTGGCACGAGAACAGCAGGGCTTAGCCCGAGCACAAATCCCACAGGACTGCACAAAAGTACGCACATCCCGCGACAGAGATGGCCACCAAAAGGATCTAGCCACTAACTCTCTGGTACCAAAGATTCCAGGATGACCAGCCAACACCGAACAATGAACCTCAGAGATAACTTTATTCGTCCACCTATCAGGGACAAACAGTCTCTCCGCTGGGCAACGATCAGGTTTATTAGCCTGAAATTTTTGCAACACCCGCCGCAAATCAGGGGAGATGGCAGACACAATTACTCCTTTCTTGAGGATTCCCACCGACTCAGACAAACCCGGAGAGTCGGGCACAAAACTCCTAGACAGAGCATCCGCCTTCACATTTTTAGAGCCCGGAAGGTACGAAATCACAAAGTCGAAACGGGCAAAAAACAGCGACCAATGAGTCTGTCTAGGATTCAACCGCTTGGCAGACTCGAGATAAGTCAAGTTCTTATGATCAGTCAATACCACCACGCGATGCTTAGCTCCTTCAAGCCAATGACGCCACTCCTCGAATGCCCACTTCATGGCCAGCAACTCTCGGTTGCCCACATCATAATTTCGCTCAGCAGGCGAAAACTTCCTGGAAAAGAAAGCGCATGGTTTCATCACTGAGCAATCAGAACCTCTCTGCGACAAAACAGCCCCTGCTCCAATCTCAGAAGCATCAACCTCGACCTGGAACGGAAGAGAAACATCTGGTTGACACAACACAGGGGCAGAAGAAAAACGACGCTTCAACTCTTGAAAAGCTTCCACAGCAGCAGAAGACCAATTGACCAAATCAGCACCCTTCTTGGTCAAATCGGTCAATGGTTTAGCAATACTAGAGAAATTGCAGATGAAGCGACGATAAAAATTAGCAAAGCCCAGGAACTTTTGCAGACTTTTCAGAGATGTCGGCTGAGTCCAATCATGGATGGCCTGGACCTTAACAGGATCCATCTCGATAGTAGAAGTGGAAAAGATGAACCCCAAAAATGAAACCTTCTGCACACCAAAGAGACACTTTGATCCCTTCACAAACAAAGAATTAGCACGCAGGACCTGAAAAACCGTTCTGACCTGCTTCACATGAGACTCCCAATCATCCGAGAAGATCAAAATGTCATCCAAGTACACAATCAGGAATTTATCCAGGTACTCTCGGAAGATGTCATGCATAAAAGACTGAAACACTGATGGAGCATTGGCAAGTCCGAATGGCATCACTAGATACTCAAAATGACCCTCGGGCGTATTAAATGCAGTTTTCCATTCATCGCCTTGCTTAATTCGCACCAGATTATACGCACCACGAAGATCTATCTTTGTGAACCAACTAGCCCCCTTAATCCGAGCAAACAGATCAGATAACAATGGCAAGGGGTACTGAAATTTAACCGTGATCTTATTAAGAAGGCGGTAATCTATACAAGGTCTCAGCGAACCATCCTTCTTGGCTACAAAAAAGAACCCTGCTCCTAATGGCGACGATGATGGGCGAATATGCCCCTTCTCCAGGGATTCCTTCACATAACTGCGCATAGCGGTGTGCTCAGGTACGGATAAATTAAACAATCGACCTTTTGGAAATTTACTACCAGGAATCAAATTGATAGCACAATCACAATCCCTATGCGGAGGTAGGGTATCGGACTTGGGCTCATCACATACATCCCGGTAATCAGACAAGAACTCTGGGACCTCAGAAGGGGTGGATGACGAAATTGACAGAAATGGAACATCACCATGTACCCCCTGACAACCCCAGCTGGACACCGACATGGATTTCCAATCTAATACTGGATTATGGACTTGTAACCATGGCAACCCCAACACGACCACATCATGCAGATTATGCAACACCAGAAAGCGAATATCCTCCTGATGTGCAGGAGCCATGCACATGGTCAGCTGGGTCCAGTACTGAGGCTTATTCTTGGCTAAAGGCGTAGCATCAATTCCTTTCAATGGAATAGGACACTGCAAGGGCTCCAAGAAAAACCCACAACGCTTAGCATAATCCAAGTCCATCAAATTCAGGGCAGCGCCTGAATCCACAAACGCCATGACAGAATATGATGACAAAGAGCATATCAAGGTAACGGACAGAAGAAATTTTGACTGTACCGTACCAATGGTGGCAAACCTAGCGAACCGCTTAGAGCGCTTAGGACAATCAGAGATGGCATGAGTGGAATCACCACAGTAGAAACACAGACCATTCAGACGTCTGTGTTCATGCCGTTCAACTCTGGACAAAGTCCTATCGCACTGCATAGGCTTAGGTTTAATCTTAGGTAATACTGCCAAATGGTGCACAGCTTTACGCTCACGCAAGCGTCGACCGATCTGAATGGCCAGAGACATAGATTCATTCAGACCATCAGGCATAGGAAATCCCACCATGACATCTTTAAGGGCTTCAGAGAGACCCTTTCTGAAAATCGCTGCGAGCGCAGCTTCATTCCATTGAGTGAGTACTGACCACTTTCTAAATTTCTGACAGTATACCTCTACCTCATCCTGATCCTGACTCAAAGCCAGCAAATTTTTCTCTGCCTGATCCACTGAATTAGGCTCATCGTACAGCAATCCGAGCGCCAGGAAAAACACATCAATATTACTTAATGCAGGATCTCCCGGCGCAAGGGAAAATGCCCAGTCTTGAGGGTCACCACGCAAAAAAGAAATAATAATTCTCACTTGTTGAGCTGGGTCACCAGAGGAGTGAGGTTTCAAGGCCAAAAACAGTTTGCAATTATTTTTGAAATTCACAAACTTGACTCTATCACCAAAAAACAAATCAGGAATAGGAATTCTTGGTTCTAACATAGGCTTCTGAACCACCAAGTCTTGAATCTTTTGTACATTTATAACGAGATTATCCATTGAAGAGCACAGACCCTGAATATCCATGTCCACACCTGTGTCCTGAACCACCCAAATGTCTAGGGGGAAAAAAAAAAAAAAACACAGTGCAAAGGAAAAAAAATGGTCTCAGAACTTCTTTTTTCCCTCTATTGAGAAACATTAGTACTTTGGCTTCCTGTACTGTTATGATAGGCAATTCAGTAACACAATGTACATAGCGATCAGAGCACATACAGTGACCTGACAATAACCCAAAATAATAGAACGAGCTCTGAGACGTGGGAACTCTGTAGACCGCAATTCCTGATCCTCTCCAAACACAACTAGAGGCAGCCGTGGATTGCGCCTAACGCTACCTATGCAACTCGGCACAGCCTGAGAAACTAACTAGCCTGAAGATAGAAAAATAAGCCTACCTTGCCTCAGAGAAATTCCCCAAAGGAAAAGGCAGCCCCCCACATATAATGACTGTGAGTAAGATGAAAAGACAAACGTAGGGATGAAATAGATTCAGCAAAGTGAGGCCCGATATTCTAGACAGAACGAGGATAGGAAAGATAACTTTGCGGTCTACACAAAACCCTAAAGAAAACCACGCAAAGGGGGCAAAAAGACCCTCCGTACCGAACTAACGGCACAGAGGTACACCCTTTGCGTCCCCGAGCTTCCAGCAAAACAAATAGACAAGCTGGACAGAAAAAATAGCAACAAATAGCAAAGAAGCACTTAGCTATGCAGAGCAGCAGGCCACAGGAATGATCCAGAGATACACAAGTCCAACACTGGAACATTGACAGGAAGCATGGATCAAAGCATTAGGTGGAGTTAAGTAGAGAAGCAGCTAACGACCTCACCAGAACACCTGAGGGAGGAAACTCAGAAGCTGCAGTACCACTTTCATCCACAAACGGAAGCTCCCAGAGAGAATCAGCCGAAGTACCACTTGTGACCACAAGAGGGAGCTCTGCCACAGAATTCACAACAGATAACGGAAGGAATTTCATGGCTGCCATCTCCCTTTCCCAACTGAAACACATTCCTTGCCTGGCTCACACCTTAAACCTGGTGGTGCAGTGCTTCCTGAAAAGTTATCCGGGGTTATCCGACCTGCTCCTCAAAGTGCGCGGACTTTGCTCACATATCCGCCGTTCGCCCGTACACTCCAGCCGTATGCAGACCTATCAGCGGTCTTTGAACCTTCCCCAGCATCGCCTAATCATAGACGTTGCAACAAGGTGGAACTCAACACTGCACATGCTTCAGAGACTGTGCTAACAGAGGCGGGCTGTTATGTTTTTGTGGGAGGATACACATACATGGGCAGGCAGTAGGATGGCAGACATGGAGTTGTCAGGTGTGCAGTGGTCGAAGATACAAGACATGTGTCAAGTCCTTCAGTGTTTTGAGGAATGCACATGGCTGGTTAGTGCAGACAACGCCATAATAAGCATGAGCATCCCCCTAATGCGTCTGCTGATGCAAAGTTTGACGCACATAAAGGACCAGGCATCTGCAGCCGAGGAAGAGGAAAGCCTTGATGACAGTCAGCCATTGTCTGGTCAGGGCAGTGTACAGGACGAGGTAGCGGGCGAACAGGAGGAGGAGGACGAGGAGGATGATGGGGATGAGTATTTTTTTAATGAGGAAGCTTCTCCGGGGCCACTGGAAATTGGTGGCGTGGCAAGGCCGGGTTCTGGGTTTTTGAGGGACACAAGTGACATAGATTTGCCTGAAACTGCCCCTCAACCAAGCACAACCGCAGATTTGACAACTGGAACTTTGGCACACATGGCAGGTTATGCCTTACGTATCCTCAAAAGGGACACACGCATTAAGAAAATGATGAACGATGATGATTACTGGTTGGCCTGCCTCCTTGATCCTCGCTATAAAGGCAAATTACAAAATATTATGCCACATGAGAACTTGGAACTAATATTAGCAACCAAACAATCAACTCTTGTTGACCGTTTGATTCAGGCATTCCCAGCACACAGCGCCCGTGATCGTTCTCACACGAGCTGCAATGGGCAGCAGATCAGAAGTGTTAGAGGTGCAGAAATCCAAAGTGGCGTTGGACAGAGGGGTTTTCTGACCAGGTTGTGGAGTGATTTTGCTATGACCGCAGACAGGACAGGTACTGCTGCATCAATTCAAAGTGACAGGAGACAACATTTGTCCAATATGGTTACTAACTATTTTTCATCCCTTATCGATGTTCTACCTCAACCGTCATTCCCATTTAATTACTGGGCATCCAAATTAGACACCTGGCCAGAATTGGCAGAATATGCATTGCAGGAGCTTGCTTGCCCGGCAGCTAGTGTCCTATCAGAAAGAGTATTTAGTGCTGCAGGTTCAATATTAACCGAAAAAAGGACTCGTCTGGCTACCCAAAATGTTGATGATCTAACCTTCATTAAAATGAACGACAACTGGATTTCGAATTCTTTTGCCCCACCTTGCCCACCCAACACCTAGCTTTCCTATGAAAAGGTCTTGCCTGTGGACTACTCTGAATGACTTTTCCAATCTCGTAATTTGCAGCAGCTGATTGTCCAGCATACAACATGTTTACACCTCCCTAAATGGCCAAACTCCCCACACGGGGCCATGGTATCGCCACTTGGCGCAAGCACCCGTGAGAGTGCTGTTTGGCTGAAGAGGTGGGTGTGCCCGCTTTTGGTCGACGGCACTGCCACTGGGTCCCTCATAGTACAATAAAGTGTCTCTGGCGGTGGTGGTGCGCACCCAACGTCAGACACACTGTTGTAACATCAGGGGCCCTGGGCCTGTACCGCCGGCCACAAGAGAGTTCCCCCACCCCCAGCTCAAACATTGCTCTACCACTTGCACAATTATCTCTCACAGTTCCACCAATGTTTAGTCTATGCGCTGACATCCTTAAATTCCTGCCACTGACAATACCATTGTATTGACATGTATGATGGTACTTAACATAGTCAGGGGCAGTGTCCTATATTTACCCAAGTAAATACTTTGCGCCAAATTACTAGGTCTGAAACTACGCAGAGGAGCCCACCCCTGTACCTAATGATTGCACCCTTTTGTGGTTTCGTTTTGTTGTAATGCGAGACATTAACATGTATTTATTGTTTGGGACTACTAACTGGCAGACACTCATTACAATCGGCCTCCGCTGACAACACCAATGGTGCCTGTGTACCCCTGCAAGAGAATTCAAAGTGCCTACAGCCCAATTTTATTATGTTAGGCCTTCGAAGCCTGTCTGCGGTCCCTCCTTCCACTAGGCCTCCACTGACCTGTCTACTGCTGCCCGTGTACCCCTGGAACCAATTTTAAAGTGCCTACAGCCCAATTTTATTATGTTAGGCCTTCGAAGCCTGTCTGCGGTCCCTCCTTCCACTAGTCCTCCACTGACCTGTCTACTGCTGCCCGTGTACCCCTGGAACCAATTTTAAAGTGCCTACAGCCCAATTTTATTATGTTAGGCCTTCGAAGCCTGTCTGCGGTCCCTCCTTCCACTAGGCCTCCACTGACCTGTCTACTGCTGCCCGTGTACCCCTGGAACCAATTTTAAAGTGCCTACAGCCCAATTTTATTATGTTAGGCCTTCAAAGCCTGTCTGCGGTCCCTCCTTCCACTAGTCCTCCACTGACCTGTCTACTGCTGCCCGTGTACCCCTGGAACCAATTTTAAAGTGCCTACAGCCCAATTTTATTATGTTAGGCCTTCAAAGCCTGTCTGCGGTCCCTCCTTCCACTAGTCCTCCACTGACCTGTCTACTGCTGCCCGTGTACCCCTGGAACCAATTTTAAAGTGCCTACAGCCCAATTTTATTATGTTAGGCCTTCGAAGCCTGTCTGCGGTCCCTCCTTCCACTAGTCCTCCACTGACCTGTCTACTGCTGCCCGTGTACCCCTGGAACCAATTTTAAAGTGCCTACAGCCCAATTTTATTATGTTAGGCCTTCGAAGCCTGTCTGCGGTCCCTCCTTCCACTAGGCCTCCACTGACCTGTCTACTGCTGCCCGTGTACCCCTGGAACCGATTTTAAAGTGCCTACAGCCCAATTTTATTATGTTAGGCCTTCAAAGCCTGTCTGCGGTCCCTCCTTCCACTAGTCCTCCACTGACCTGTCTACTGCTGCCCGTGTACCCCTGGAACCAATTTTAAAGTGCCTACAGCCCAATTTTATTATGTTAGGCCTTCGAAGTCTGTCTGCGGTCCCTCCTTCCACTAGGCCTCCACTGACCTGTCTACTGCTGCCCGTGTACCCCTGGAACCAATTTTAAAGTGCCTACAGCCCAATTTTATTATGTTAGGCCTTCGAAGCCTGTCTGCGGTCCCTCCTTCCAATAGTTCTCCACTGACCTGTCTACTGCTGCCCATGTACCCCTGGAACCAATTTTAAAGTGCCTACAGCCCAATTTTATTATGTTAGGCCTTCGGAGCCTGTCTGCGGTCCCTCCTTTCACTAGTCCTCCACTGACCTGTCTACTGCTGCCCGTGTACCCCTGGAACCAATTTTAAAGTGCCTACAGCCCAATTTTATTATGTTAGGCCTTCGAAGCCTGTCTGCGGTCCCTCCTTCCACTAGTCCTCCACTGACCTGTCTACTGCTGCCCGTGTACCCCTGGAACCAATTTTAAAGTGCCTACAGCCCAATTTTATTATGTTAGGCCTTCGAAGCCTGTCTGCGGTCCCTCCTTCCACTAGGCCTCCACTGACCTGTCTACTGCTGCCCGTGTACCCCTGGAACCAATTTTAAAGTGCCTACAGCCCAATTTTATTATGTTAGGCCTTCGAAGCCTGTCTGCGGTCCCTCCTTCCACTAGGCCTCCACTGACCTGTCTACTGCTGCCCGTGTACCCCTGGAACCAATTTTAAAGTGCCTACAGCCCAATTTTATTATGTTAGGCCTTCGAAGCCTGTCTGCGGTCCCTCCTTCCACTAGGCCTCCACTGACCTGTCTACTGCTGCCCGTGTACCCCTGGAACCAATTTTAAAGTGCCTACAGCCCAATTTTATTATGTTAGGCCTTCGAAGCCTGTCTGCGGTCCCTCCTTCCAATAGTTCTCCACTGACCACACCAATGCTGGTCGTGTACCCCTGGAACCCAGCTGAAAGTGCATGGAGCCTCCTTTTTTTCTTTGTTTTATATTTAGAAAGCCCAGATGAACTACACTGTACCACGGTTCAAGCTACCCAGTCGACATTTCTTTTGCGAGAAAAGCCATCCCAGCTGTTATGAACAGGTGATTCAGAACCACAATGGACCTTGAAGTTCAGAGCACACAAAGTGACCTGACAATTACCAAAAACATAGGACGAGCTCTGAGACGTGGGAACTCTGCTGACCGCAATCTCTAATCCTATCCAACCACACTAAAGGTAGCCGTGGAGCGCTCCTGACCAGTCCTATGCGCCTCGAGCACAGCCTGAGAAGCTAGCTAGCCCTAAGAAAGAAAAATAAGCCTACCTAGCCTCAGAGAAATACCCCAAAGGAAAAGGCAGCCCCCCACATATAATAACTGTGAGTTGAGATGAAAATACAAACACAGAGATGAAATAGATTTAGCAAAGTGAGGCCCAACTTACTGAACAGACCGAAGATAGGAAAGATTGCTTTGCGGTCAACACAAAACCCTACAAACAACCACGCAGAGGGGGCAAAAAGACCCTCCGCACCGACTAACGGTACGGAGGTGCTCCCTCTGCGTCCCAGAGCTTCCAGCAAGCAAGAAAAACCAAAATAGCAAGCTGGACAAAAAAAATAACAAACAAAAATAACACAAGCAAAACTTAGCTTATGCAGGATAGACAGGCCACAGGAACGATCCAGGAGAAAGCAAGACCAATACTAGAACATTGACTGGAGGCCAGGATCAAAGCACTAGGTGGAGTTAAATAGAGCAGCACCTAACGACTTAACCTCATCACCTGAGGAAGGAAACTCAGAAGCCGCAGTACCACTCTCATCCACCAAAGGAAGCTCATAGACAGAACCAGCCGAAGTACCACTCACGACCACAGGAGGGAGCTTGGCCACAGAATTCACAACACCCAGCCCTCCACCGGCATGAAAAGTCTGCATTGTCATAGCACTCAGGCAATCAAACAGTAGAAAGGTGCACCTGACAAGAGACACATGGACCAGTAGGCATGTCCACAAAAAGTTACGTGTCCATTACGGCACACTGGGTTAATGTGTTGGATGCATGGTCCACAGGGGACAGCCTACAAAGTCTGTCTGCAGTCCCTATTTCAAATTGTCCTCCGCTGACCACACCACTGCTGCCCGTGTATCCCTGGAACCAATGTTAAAGTGCTTACAGCCTAATTTTGTTATGTTAGGCCTACTACGCCTGTCTGCGGTCCCTCTTTCCAATACTCCTCCACTGACCACACCACTGCTGCCCGTGGACCCCTGGAACCTACTTTTAATTGCATAGAGCATCCTTTTTTTAATAGTAGGCATACAAAGTCTGTCTGCGGTCCACTATTGAAATTGTCCTCCACTGACCAGAGCAATGCTGCCTGTGTACCCCTGTAACCTTTTTTAAACTGCATTGAGCCACATTTTTGGTTTAAGGCCTACTACCTGTGTCTGTCTGCGCCACTCAATACAGCTGTCCTCCTTTGAAAAAAGCAGATCGTCAATAGTCTTGTTTTCAGCCTCTAGGAATTTGAAAACTGCATTGGGGCTACTACTTCGGTAGGGCCTACTAACGGTGTCTGCCGCTCCAAGGTGTTCCCCAGGTTTCCTCGCCATTGCTTCAATCTTCTAACTCTCGTTTAGTAGTTGTTGAAAACTACACTGCATTAGGCCTACAAATTGGGTATGGGGTGTAGAGACGGTGTGTTCCACTCCAAGGTGTTCCCCAGGTTTCCTCTCCATTGCTTCGGTCTTCCGACTCTCGTTTAGTAGTTGTTGAAAAGTACACTGCATTAGGCCTGCAAATTGGGTATGGGGTGTAGAGACGGTGTGTTCCACTCCAAGGTGTTCCCCAGGTTTCCTCTCCATTGCTTCGGTCTTCCGACTCTCGTTTAATAGTTGTTGAAAACTACACTGCATTAGGCCTGCACATTGGGTATGGGGTGTAGAGACGGTGTGTTCCACTCCAAGGTGTTCCCCAGGTTTCCTCTCCATTGCTTTGGTCTTCTGACTCTCGTTTAGTAGTTGTTGAAAACTACACTTCTTAGGCCTACAAATTGGGTATGGGGTGTAGAGACGGTGTGTTCCACTCCAAGGTGTTCCCCAGGTGTCGTCTACATTGCTTCGGTCTTCCGACTCTCGTTTAGTAGTTGTTGAAAAGTACACTGCATTAGGCCTGCACATTGGGTATGGGGTGTAGAGACGGTGTGTTCAACTCCAAGTTTCCCCCATGTTTCCTCTCCATTGCTTCGGTCTTCCGACTCTCGTTTAGTAGTTGTTGAAAACTACACTGCATTAGGCCTGCACATTGGGTATGGGGTGTAGAGACGGTGTGTTCCACTCCAAGGCGTTCCCCAGGTTTCCTCTCCATTGCTTCGGTCTACCGACTCTCGTTTAGTAGTTGTTGAAAACTACACTGCATTAGGCCTGCACATTGGGTATGGGGTGTAGAGACGGTGTGTTCCACTCAAAGGTGTTCCCCAGGTTTCCTCTCCATTGCTTTGGTCTTCCGACTCTCGTTTAGTAGTTGTTGAAAACTACACTGCATTAGGCCTGCACATTGGGTATGGGGTGTAGAGAAGGTGTGTTCCACTCCAAGGTGTTCCCCAGGTTTCCTCTCCATTGCTTCGGTCTTCCGACTCTCGTTTAGTAGTTGTTGAAAACTACACTGCATTAGGCCTACAAATTGGGTATGGGGTGTAGAGACGGTGTGTTCCACTCCAAGGTGTTCCCCAGGTTTCCTCTATATTGCTTCGGTTTTCCGACTCTCGTTTAGTAGTTGTTGAAAACTACACTGCATTAGGCGTGCACATTAGGTATGGGGTGTAGAGACGGTGTGTTCCACTCCAAGGTGTTCCCCAGGTTTCCTCTCCATTGCTTCGGTCTTCCGACTCTCGTTTAGTAGTTGTTGAAAACTACACTGCATTAGGCCTGCACATTAGGTATGGTTTGTAGAGACGGTGTGTTCCACTCCAAGGTGTTCCCCAGGTTTCCTCTACATTGCTTTGGTCTTCCGACTCTCGTTTAGTAGTTGTTGAAAACTACACTGCATTAGGCCTGCACATTGGGTATGGGGTGTAGAGACGGTGTGTTCCACTCCAAGGTGTTCCCCAGGTTTCCTCTACATTGCTTTGGTCTTCCGACTCTCGTTTAGTAGTTGTTGAAAACTACACTGCATTAGGCCTGCACATTAGGTATGGGGTGTAGAGACGGTGTGTTCCACTCCAAGGTGTTCCCCAGGTTTCCTCTCCATTGCTTCGGTCTTCCGACTCTCGTTTAGTAGTTGTTGAAAACTACACTGCATTAGGCCTGCACATTGGGTATGGGGTGTAGAGACGGTGTGTTCCACTCCAAGGTGTTACCCAGGTTTCCTCTCCATTGCTTCGGTCTTCCGACTGTCGTTTAGTAGTTGTTGAAAACTACACTGCATTAGGCCTGCACATTGGGTATGGGGTGTAGAGACGGTGTGTTCCACTCCAAGGTGTTCCCCAGGTTTCCTCTCCATTGCTTCGGTCTTCCGACTCTCGTTTAGTAGTTGTTGAAAACTACACTGCATTAGGCCTACAAATTGGGTATGGGGTGTAGAGACGGTGTGTTCCACTCCAAGGTGTTCCCCAGGTTTCGTCTACATTGCTTCGGTCTTCCGACTCTCGTTTAGTAGTTGTTGAAAAGTACACTGCATTAGGCCTGCACATTGGGTATGGGGTGTAGAGACGGTGTGTTCCACTCCATGGTGTTCCCCATGTTTCCTCTCCATTGCTTTGGTCTTCCGACTCTCGATTAGTAGTTGTTGAAAACTACACTGCATTAGGCCTGCACATTGGGTATGGGGTGTAGAGACTGTGTGTTCCACTCCAAGGTGTTCCCCAGGTTTCCTCTCCATTGCTTTGGTCTTCCGACTCTCGTTTAGTAGTTGTTCAAAACTACACTGCATTAGGCCTGCACATTGGGTATGGGGTGTAGAGAAGGTGTGTTCCACTCCAAGGTGTTCCCCAGGTTTCCTCTCCATTGCTTCGGTCTTCCGACTCTCGTTTAGTAGTTGTTGAAAACTACACTGCATTAGGCCTACAAATTGGGTATGGGGTGTAGAGAGATGGTGTGTTCCACTCCAAGGTGTTCCCCAGGTTTCCTCTCCATTGCTTCGGTCTTCCGACTCTCGTTTAGTAGTTGTTGAAAAGTACACTGCATTAGGCATGCACATTAGGTATGGGGTGTAGAGACGGTGTGTTCCACTCCAAGGTGTTCCCCAGGTTTCCTCTCCATTGCTTCGGTCTTCCGACTCTCGTTTAGTAGTTGTTGAAAACTACACTGCATTAGGCCTACTAGTTGGGTTGGGGCCTTCTATCTGTGTCTGCCGCTCCTTGCTGTTCTCCTCCAGTGAACAAAGCTGTGCCGCCGGTTTACTACTGTTGCCAATTTTGAACTGCATTTAGAATACTTACTGATTTGGGCCTACTCTCTGTGTCAGCCTCTCATTCCAGTTGTCCTCCACTGAACAAAACAATGCCCCCTGGTTAGTCCTGTTACCAATTTTGAACTGCATTTATCCCACTTTAGTCTTTGGGCCCATGTCTGTTTCCCCCTCATCCTGCCTATTGCCCAGCCAGTGATAGATGAGTCTGCTGGTACATTGACCCATAACGCAACATTCCCCGTGCATGCTACACTGCAAGATTGTGACCCTGCTGAAAGTCAGGTACGCTTTCCCGCATACCATACCACATTACACTGGGACAAAGTGGAAGGTGCAGATGAAGGTGCAGGTTCCTTCATCAGGTGGGGGGAGGAATACTCGTTGGCGACGTCACTGGCACAGGGCCTCTCATAGTACGCAAAAGTGTTGCTGCCGGTGGGAGGCGCCCCCGCCGTGCAAACACACCGCTGTACTTTGAGGGGCCCTCTGCCAGTGCCAATGCCAACGAGTGGCCCCCCCTGCTTGCTCAGGATCACAGCACTTGCAAAGTTGAAATACTTACCTCTCCCTGCTCCACTGCCGTGACGTGGTCCAGATTTACTGGGCACACTAATAACTTGAACCAGCCCTACCCCCCACAACTTTAGCCAAATGACCCCCAATTTCAAATGCCTTACAATTATTATAAGCTAAATTACGATTGACAAGCTTCAGTAGCAAGAATGGATGTTTTTGCCAATACAATGGGCTCTGTACATGTTTTCCTGGCCTCTACTCACTGCCGACTATGCTCCCCCATTGACTTGCATTGGGTTTCGTGTTTCGGTCGATCCCCGACTTTTCGCGATAATCGGCCGATTCCACTCGACTCGACTTTTGAGATAGTCGGGTTTCGCGAAACCCGGCTCGACTCTAAAAAGGTCAAGGTCGCTCAACTCTAGTGGCGACGCTTCTCATGTCATTTCTGATTGCCCTAAGCAGACAAAAAGGATCGCCATTTCATTTACTATTAGTATTGTACAACCTAAATTTCTGTTATCTGTGTCCTTGATCTGCTCATTGTCGTCATTTTCTGTCATGGCGTTTGTGGATTCAGGCGCCGCCTTGAATTTGATGGACTTTGACTTTGCTAGGCGTTGTGGTTTTCCCTTGCAGCCTTTGCAGAATCCTATTCCTTTAAGGGGCATTGATGCTACACCCTTGGCTAAAAATAAGCCCCAGTTTTGGATACAGTTGACCATGTGCATGGCGCCAGCCCACCAGGAAGATTGTCGATTTCTGGTGTTGCATAATTTGCATGATACTGTCGTGCTGGGTTTCCCGTGGTTGCAGGTACATAATCATGTTTTGGATTGGAAGTCCATGTCTGTGACTAGTTGGGGTTGTCAGGGGGTTCATAATGCTGTTCCTCTGATGTCAATCGCCCCTTCTCCCTCTTCTGAAATTCCGGAGTTTTTGTCTGATTTTCAGGATGTATTCGATGAGCCTAAGTCCAGTTTCCTTCCACCGCATAGGGACTGCGATTGTGCTATTGATTTGATTCCAGGCTGTAAGTTTCCTAAGGGTCGACTTTTCAACCTTTCTGTACCTGAACATACCGCCATGCGGAGTAATATTAAGGAGTCTTTGGAGAAGGGGCATATTCATCCATCTTCTTCACCGTTGGGAGCGGGGTTCTTTTTTGTTGCTAAAAAAGATGGTTCTTTGAGACCCTGTATTGATTATCGCCTCTTAAATAAGATCACGGTCAAGTTTCAATACCCCTTGCCTTTGCTTTCTGATTTGTTTGCTAGGATTAAGGGAGCTAGTTGGTTTACTAAGATTGACCTTCGGGGGGCTTATAATCTTGTTCGTATAAAGCAGGGTGATGAATGGAAAACTGTGTTTAACACACCCGAAGGCCGTTTTGAATACCTTGTGATGCCATTCGGACTCTCTAATGCTCCATCTGTTTTTCAGTACTTCATGCATGGTATCTTCCGGAGTTATCTTGATAAATTCTTGATCATATATTTGGACAATATTTTGATTTTTTCCGATGATTGGGAGTCTCATGTGCAGCAGGTCAGGATGGTATTTCAGATCCTTCGTGACAATGCCTTGTTTGTGAAAGGGTCTAAGTGTTTTTTTGGGGTGCAGAAGGTTTCCTTTTTGGGCTTTATTTTTTCTCCCTCATCTATAGAGATGGATCCGGTTAAGGTTCAGGCCATTCATGATTGGATTCAGCCCACATCCGTGAAGAGCCTTCAGAAATTTTTGGGTTTCGCTAATTTTTATCGCCTTTTCATTGCTATTTTTTCCAGCGTGGTTAAACCCTTGACTGATTTGACTAAGAAGGGCGCTGATGTGGCGAATTGTCCCTCTGCGGCTGTCTCTGCCTTTCAAGAACTTAAACGTCGTTTTTCTTCTGCTCCAGTGTTGCGCCAGCCGGATGTTTCTCTTCCGTTTCAGGTTGAGGTTGACGCTTCTGAGATTGGGGCAGGGGCCGTTTTGCTCAGAGGGATCCTGTTGGTTCCTTGATGAAACCGTGTGCCTTCTTTTCCCGTAAATTTTTGCCTGCGGAACGCAATTATGACGTCGGCAATCGGGAGTTGTTGGCTATGAAGTGGGCGTTTGAGGAGTGGCGACATTGGCTTGAGGGAGCTAAGCACCGTATTGTGGTCTTGACCGACCATAAGAATTTGATTTACCTCGAGTCTGCCAAACGGTTGAATCCTAGACAGGCTCGATGGTCCTTGTTTTTTTCTCGTTTTGATTTTGTGGTCTCGTACCTTCCTGGTACTAAGAATGTTAAGGCTGATGCCCTCTCTAGGAGTTTTTTGCCTGATTCTTCTGAGGTCTTGGAACCAGTTGGTATTTTGAAGGAAGGGGTGGTCCTTTCTGCCATTTCTCCTGATTTACGACGGTTCTTCAGATATTTCAGGCTGACAAACCTGACCGTTGTCCTGTGGGGAAATTGTTTGTTCCTGACAGATGGACTAGTAGAGTGATTTCTGAGGTTCATTGTTCTGTGTTGGCTGGTCATCCTGGTATTTTTGGTACCAGAGACTTGGTTGGTAGGTCCTTTTGGTGGCCTTCTTTGTCGCGTGATGTGCGGTCTTTTGTGCAGTCCTGTGGGACTTGTGCGCGGGCCAAGCCTTGTTGCTCCCGTGCTAGTGGGTTGCTTTTGCCTTTGCCGGTCCCTGAGAGGCCCTGGACGCATATTTCTATGGATTTTATTTCCGATCTTCCTGTTTCCCAAAGGATGTCGGTTATCTGGGTTGTTTGTGACCGATTCTCTAAGATGGTTCATTTAGTGCCTTTGCCTAAATTGCCTTCTTCTGATTTGGTTCCGTTGTTTTTTCAGCTTGTGGTCTGTTTGCATGGTATTCCGGAGAATATTGTGTCCGACAGAGGTTCCCAGTTTGTTTCTAGGTTTTGGCGGGCCTTTTGTGCCAAGCTGGGCATTGATTTGTCTTTTTCTTCTGCATTTCATCCTCAGACAAATGGCCAGACTGAGCAAACTAATCAGACCTTGGAGACCTATTTGAGATGCTTTGTGTCTGCTGATCAGGATGATTGGGTGGCTTTTTTGCCATTGGCCGAGTTTGCCCTTAATAATCGGGCTAGTTCGGCTACTTTGGTTTCGCCTTTCTTTTGTAATTTTGGTTTTCATCCTCGTTTTTCTTCTGGGCAGGTTGAGCCTTCTGACCTTCCTGGTGTGGATTCTGTGGTCGACAGGTTGCAGCAGATTTGGGCTCATGTGGTGGACAATTTGGTACTGTCTCAGGAGGAGGCTCAACGTTTTGCTAACCGTCGTCGGTGTGTTGGTTCCCAGCTTCAGGTTGGGGATCTGGTTTGGTTATCTTCCCGTCATGTTCCTATGAAGGTTTCTTCCCCTAAGTTTAAGCCTCGGTTTATTGGTCCTTATAGGATTTCTGAGATTATTAATCCGGTGTCCTTTCGCCTGGCGCTTCCGGCCTCTTTTGCTATTCATAATGGCTTCCATAGATCTTTGTTGCGGAAATATGTGGAGCTCGTTGTTCCCTCTGTTGATCCTCCGGCCCCTGTGTTGGTCGATGGGGAGTTGGAATATGTTGTTGAGAAGATTTTGGATTCTCGTTTTTCGAGGCGGAAGCTTCAGTACCTTGTCAAATGGAAGGGTTATGGCCAGGAGGATAATTCTTGGGTTTCCGCCTCTGATGTCCATGCCGCTGATTTGGTTCGTACCTTTCATCGGGCTCATCCTGATCGGCCTGGGGGCTCTGGTGAGGGTTCGGTGACCCCTCCTCAAGGGGGGAGTACTGTTGTGAATTCTGCTTTTGGGCTCCCTCCGGTGGTTGTTGATGGTAATGCAGTTGGGCCTGGACTGCAGGATTGGACAGGTGTATCTGCTAATTGCAAAGCTGACTGGGGTATTTAGCTTTGCAGGACTCATTAGTCCCTGCCAGTGGCCAATGTTCTATTGCCAGTAATGGTTCTCTGCCTGGCCTCTCCTGCCTGCTGCCATTTCAGCTAAAGATAAGTGTCTTATTCTTTTTCTTAGGCTCACAGGCTGTGTGTCTATTTTTTCGTGCTGTTCTTAGTTTCTATTTTGTTCCAGCTTCGACTGTCCTGTTGTTTTCTCAGTCTGGTTGGATTCGCTGGAGTTGCAGATATACTTTCCACACCTTTAGTTAGGTGGTGGAGTTTTTGTATTTTTCTGCTGTGGATATTTTGTAGATTTTGTGCTGACCGCTCAGTATCCTGTACTATACTTCCCTATCTAGGTAGAAGTGGCCTCCTTTGCTAAATCTGTTTTCCGCCTGCGTGTGTCTTTTCCTCTCCTACTCACCGTCATTATTTGTGGGGGCTGCCTATACTTTGGGGGTCTACTCTGAGGCAAGTCAGTTTTCCTATTTTCCATCTTTAGGGATAATTAGTCCTCCGGCTGTGTCGAGGTGTCTAGGTCTGGATAGGTACACCCCACGGCTACATCTAGTGTCTGTGATAAGTTCAGGGTTAGCGGTCTGCATAGTTACCAATACTCCAGCGAAGGTTTTTTCATGTTGTTCCAAGGCCGCCTGATCATAACACTTCTCAGATGGGAATATTTTTAGTAATTCTGCTACAAGGGCCACCTGGTGCTGCAACATTTTAGCACGCCTAAAGAGATTGAAAGTTCTCCTTGTAGCATGGATCTAGAAGTGTCACCAACCGGTAATGAGTGTCACAGAAAATTTTAATAATGTGAGGGTCACGGAAAATGCAGTGCAGCATAGTCAGCCATGCGTGCCAGACTGCTAACAGGCAAGATGTTCGTGTCCTCACCAACAGGATGACTAACCATGCTGTCCTCTTCCTCCTCCCTGTCCTCAAGCCATCCACGCTAAACAGACAGCTGTGCTTGTAGTACCATCTATAGCGCATGAAAGTAGCTCCTGTTCTTCCTCCTCTTCCTCATTGTCTACCAGTCCACGTTGGGACGACATGAGGCTGGGCTGAGTGTAATCACCCTGAATGGTTCCTTGCTCCATGTCCTCGTGCTCCGTCTGCAGTGCATCGTTTTTAATTGTGAGAAGAGAGGTGATGCGAATTATGGTGGCATTGCCACTCACCATCTTGGTGCAGTCCTCAAAGTTTTTGAGGATGGTACATATGTCTGACATCCATGTCCACTCCTGAGGTCTTATGTATGGAGTCTGAACTGAATAACGACGGCCTTGTTGATGCTGGTAGTCAACAACTGCCCTCTTTTGTTCACAAATCCTTTCCAACATATGTAGTATAGAGTTCCAACATGTGGGGACACCACACACCAGTCGGTGAGCTGGAAGTTGCAAACACTGCTGAATCACGGCAAGGGTGGCTGATGCTGTAGTTGATGTTCAGACAGGCAGCATACTTTCATTAGCAGATCCGGGTAGCTTTTGAGAAAACGTTGACTGACTAGGTTAAGCACATGGGCCAGGCAAGGTACGTATGTGCACTCACCTTGCCTCAGAGTCGCCTCCAGATTCCGGCCATTGTCACACAGGACCATGTCTGGCTGTATGTTCAGTGGTGCCATCCAAAAATCTGATTTCTCTTTCAGTGCTGTCCACAAATCTTCAGCATTGTGCAGTTTGTCACCTAAGCAGATTAGCTTCAATACAGCCTGTTGCTTGGCTGAGGCAGTTCTGCAGTACTTCCAGCTTCTGACTAATGTGATCACTTCAGAGATGGAGGATGAAGAGGAGATAGAGGTGCATGGGCTGAAGACTGTAGGGGCAGCCCTGATTGATGTAGGGCCCACAATCCTCTGCATTGGGAGGATGTGTTCAATCCCAAGGTCTGACTGGGTCCTGGCTTCCACTATGTTAACCCAGTGTGCCGTCATTGAGATGTACCATCCGTGCCCACGAGCACTTGTCCACGTGTCCGTTGTTAGGTGGACTTTCCCAATAACCATATTGTTGATGGCACGGGTAATGTTGTGGGACACGTGCTGGTGTAATGCCAGTACAGCACACTGGGAAAAATAGTGGCGACTGGGTACTGAGTACCTCGGGACAGCCGCCACCATCAGGTTGCGGAAAGCTTCCGTCTCAACGAGCCTAAAAAGCAAGATTTTGAGTGCAAGCAGATGAGAAATGTTAGAATTTAGGACTGTGGCCTGTGGGGCGTTGGCTGCGTATTACCGCTTGCGTTCCAATGACTGGGGTATAGACAACTGAAGGCTGCACTGGGACAAGGACATGAATGGGCTTGATGATGGAGCTGCTTGACTGTGACCAACAACAGATGCAGGGCACGAGGCATCTTCGCATGCACTGTGGACTGGGGATTGGCTTCTATGCAAAACAGTGGAAGAAACAGTGGTGTCACCTGCAGACAGTATTCGTGGAGCCTGGTGTTCAGCCCACAAGGTTGGGCGCTTTGTTGCCATGTGCCTGATCATGCTGGTAGTGGTCAGACTGGTAGTCTTGCTACCCCTGCTGATGCGGGCATGGCAAGTGCTGCAAATGGTCTGTTTGGGGTATTCCTCAGAGTATTTAAGCATAACCAGACTCAGGAAGATCTAACAGGAGGAGAGAAGGTTTTTCCACCAACATAGAAGAGGCTTCTTTACTGTTAGGGCAGTGAGAATCTGGAATTGCTTGCCTGAGGAGGTGGTGATGGCGAACTCAGTCGAGGGGTTCAAGAGAGGCCTGGATGTCTTCCTGGAGCAGAACAATATTGTATCATACAATTATTAGGTTCTGTAGAAGGACATAGATCTGGGGATTTATTATGATGGAATATAGGCTGAACTGGATGGACAAATGTCTTTTTTCGGCCTTACTAACTATGTTACTATGTTACTATGTTAACAGTTGGAATAGCAACTTCCGTCATGTTGGTGTTACGGAGAACGGATGCATGCCTTCTGTCTGTGGCCACCACACTGCTTCCTGCCTGTTGGGGTGATATGCCTCCTTCCCCATGTGTGTGGCTGTCCTCGCTCTGCATGTCCTCCTGCCAGGTTGGGTCAGTTACTATGTCATTCACCACCTCATCTTCCACATCCGCACCCTGCTCCTCCTCCTTACTTTCTGGAAATTGTGTCCCATCATCGTCCACCTCTTGTGAGTCTTTCCCACCATCGCTTTTTTGTGACCATGGCTGCTCAAATCTTTGGGCATCGCTATATGCGATCTCATCTTGCCCGACTTCAAGTTGACCGGCTGAGAGCCTGGAATCCTTAAAGGGGAAAAGTGAACTGCTCTTAGGAGTGTCCTAGTGTGAGATCAGTTGTCTCAGGGCACTCGGCATGGTGAGAGGAAGGAGGATCAGGGTGAGTAATATGCGGTCCCCACTCACGACTACTCAGACTTGACCATGTGGAAGACATGGTGGTGGTGGTGACAAAGTGACTTGAAGCATTATCCACTATCCAACCAACAACCCTTTCACACTGCTCTGGCTTCAATAGTGGTGTGCTGAAGACCCCAACAAACTGGGACAGGAAGGTCGAGCGAGAAGATATGGATCTTTTTTGTGGCCCACTTTCAGTTTGGCCACGACCTGGTCCTCTGCATGCACCATCAGCATCACGTTCACTTCCCCATCCCTTGCCTTGCCCATTTTAAATGGACTACTGAAATATTTTAAAATTTGCATACAAATGGATTAATTTTGAGAAACCTTATATGTGATCAGTATGCCTGAAAAGCAAGTATTTGGAGACCACAGATAGACCAGGCGTCTGAGTGAGATAACATTCTGTTTCAATATGTGGCCTGTATTTTTTTTTAATTTTTGAACCACAAAATACAGTTTAGACCAAGGGTAGCGGATAAAAAATGGAATGTATGGCCGAAAAGCAAGGATTTCGACTCGACAGATAGACCAGGCGTTGGACGGAGATAACAGACTGATCAAAATGTGGCCTTGATTGTTTTGGCCCATCAAAATTGTGTCAATAAGCAGGCTATGAAACTAAAGAGAAATTGGAGTACTAAAATTGTTAAATATTTAGTGCAATGATATGCGATGCATGTGGAGTACAAATCACATTGATAAATATAAGAACTGTAACTACATTTTTTTTGCTCAGTTACAGATTTTTTGGTCAGCAAATTGGTGTGAAAAAATGTTGTTAGACACTCCAAAAAATAGTATAGTGTCAAAAAAAAGGCCAGAATTTTCTGTGCCCTCACATCTGATGCCTGGGACAAAAAAAATAAATAAATTGTTCGATTTTCAGGCTCTTGTATTGAAATGACCTGGCTGTAGTCTGCAGTGTGACCAAGAAAATAAATGTAGAAAAAAGGGGGCTATGGATTGCTTTGTAATTAAATTAGCAGGTATAAGGTGCAAAAACAAACAAAAAACCATAACGACGGATACCTGCAGCTACTTACAGTATATATAAAATATGCAGCAGCAGACAGTAATGTAGCCTTTTGATGTATGCAGTGAGATCTATATACTCACATACAGTGCTTGCATGCCTTGCACTCGTGTGGTTATGTGCATATAGACTCTCCTGCCTACCTAGCGCTGCATTCTATGTACTCCTGAATTAGCCCTAAAAATGACTGCTGGTTTATCAGGATTTGTGGATTGAACACTAGTAGACCCACACTAACTAATAAAAGTAAGAATCTGACCCTATTTCTGCAGCTCCTCTCCCTACACTAGCTGAGTCTGGAGCAGAATGTGGCGAGCAGGGCGGCGTCAGGTCTCTTATAGACCTGACGACTTTGTGCGGCCAGCCAATCACTGTAATACCACAACAAAGATGGCTGCAGCATTACAGTGCATGGCAGACAATCCCTGCATGTTGATTGGCGCTCTAAAAAGCGCCAAAATTAAAAGGAGGAGACCCAAGCTTCTGCCGAATAATACCGGAAATGCTCGGTGGTTGGCACTGCTGCTTTGCAGCGCTTTAGTCCTGTGTTCAAATCCAACCAAGGACAACATCTACAAGGAGTTGTTATATTCTCCCCATGTTTTCTTCCTGGTACTCCGGTTCCTCCCACACTCCAAAGACATAATGCTAGGGAAAATAGATTGTGAGCTCCAATGGGAACAGTGCTGATAATGTCTCTAAAACACTGTGGAATTAATGGTGCTATATAACTTGAGTAAAATAAATATATAGAAATCTTATGGAACTGACCGAAAAGAACCTAGAATTTACAACCCTGAAACTAGCAATCTATAACCAGGAAACACAGGTCCAATTGGAGAAAAAGGAAAACGTTGGGCATGGCTGTATGGGTCGAAGAGACAAGGAATGTGTATTCAAACTTTTTTTAGGGGGGTATTTTAGTAATGATGTAAATATCCAGATTTTAGAAAACTAAAACTAGCTATCTAGTACCACGAGGATATGTCCAATTGGAGGAAGAGTTGTATTTTTTGTATTGAACTGACTTAAAATATCCTAGTTTTCAAATAACTATCTATCTAGAACTATGAGGCATAGGTCAAAGTGAAGGAGGAGGTGGACTTGGTGGTATAACTAGAAAAGGTGAAGGAATAGGTAGTCACCCCAGTTATTTGGGTTTTTATTTGGGAGGAGGCACCCAAAAACACGAATGGCAAATAGATTTGAATTCTGGCTGGTTGCAGATGGTTAGTTGTCTAGTCATCCAAAGGTATAATATGTAAGAAAGTCCTTACTGAGAGCTGGAAGAGTCAGGAAAAATATGTACACAACTCTTTTTATCAAGCTGATACTGAAGTTTATTTGGAATTTCGCAGCAGAACAGTTTCATAGAAGTTAGAGAGATAAAGCATGCAGGCGTGAACAGGAGTCCAAACAAACAAAGTGACGCTGGGACATCTGGTGGTGGTGAGGCCCACCTGTGTGTATGTCCACTATACCTGCTAATGGCTAAGTATATCCAATCTGTCTATGACTTTCAGAAGTACATCAAGGAATTAGTTGGTTTCTAACTTTGCACAAGATGGGTGCTAGAGCCTTAGCTTAGTCTTAAATAATACAGCCTAGTCACCTGCCTTAATGCATGCAGATTCTCTTTCTGAATATATTTTGTAGCATGTAAAGGTTCACTAAAATATAATAATCTTAATAATTATATAATTAAAATTCAGATGGCAAACAACCTGGATAAACAATATTTAAATTCTAAGTCCAAAATCTGGTTATACTAAGACCCATATTAATGGTAAGTACTAATTATGCTACATATAAACACTCTTAGTCCAAACAGCAATCAGACTTGATAACAATTACATAACCTTAGTAATATAGCACCACAATCTAATAAGACAAACAGAAAAAGAAAGTGTGATAGTGAATACAAAAGTGCATAAAAGTGACCATCTCACCAATTATATCATCTGGATATTCAGGATCCGTTGTTTGAACCTGTTGTGCCCTCTGCAGGTGCTCCCTAAGGGTGGTTTCACACTTGCGTTTTTGTCTGCAGCGTTTTTTTTTTTCAAAAAAACGCATGCATTTTTTTCCCTATATTTAACATTGAAAACGCATGCGTTTTTGTTTGTACGCGTTTGGTCGCGTTTTGCAACGCATGCGTTTTTTTACTGCATGCGTTCATTTTCAAAAATGCAACTTGTAGTATTTTTGAGAGGCGTTTTTTGGACCAAAAAAAACGCATGCGTTTTCATGCGTTTTTTTTGGGTCAAAAAATACATTGGACAGCACACTGCAGCGCCAAAACATGTAAACTTGAAAAAACGAAATTTGAACTGCATTACTGCACTAGAAATATGAAAAATGAGAGCTTTTAGCGCACAAAAATGGCCAATTTTATGTGTACCTCGTAGCCACGTTAAGGCATCTCTCTTATACGAGGTCCTAAGTTTGACCTACCTCACTGAGAATAAACGTCTCCATCTGAATGGGTACATGCAAAAACCTCTTCTTGGACTCAAATTCTCTCTCTATGTGGAGGGGTATTGGACCTACTATAATTAAAACACCTGAAGCTAGGAGGCGGGGAGTGCACGATCAGAAGGCTAGAGAATACATTTCAAAAACCTGACCTGCACATCCAAACATAGACTGAGTGTGAACAGGTGCTGAACCCAGAGTCGCCAACTCGTATATAGTTAAATAAATAGGGCAGCACACTGCAGCGCCAAAACATGTAAACTTGAAAAAACGAAATTTGAACTGCATTACTGCACTAGAAATATGAAAAATGAGAGCTTTTAGCGCACAAAAATGGCCAATTTTATGTGTACCTCGTAGCCACGTTAAGGCATCTCTCTTATACGAGGTCCTAAGTTTGACCTACCTCACTGAGAATAAACGTCTCCATCTGAATGGGTACATGCAAAAACCTCTTCTTGGACTCAAATTCTCTCTCTATGTGGAGGGGTATTGGACCTACTATAATTAAAACACCTGAAGCTAGGAGGCGGGGAGTGCACGATCAGAAGGCTAGAGAATACATTTCAAAAACCTGACCTGCACATCCAAACATAGACTGAGTGTGAACAGGTGCTGAACCCAGAGTCGCCAACTCGTATATAGTTAAATAAATAGGGCAGCACACTGCAGCGCCAAAACATGTAAACTTGAAAAAACAAAATTTGAACTGCATTACTGCACTAGAAATATGAAAAATGAGAGCTTTTAGCGCACAAAAATGGCCAATTTTATGTGTACCTCGTAGCCACGTTAAGGCATCTCTCTTATACGAGGTCCTAAGTTTGACCTACCTCACTGAGAATAAACGTCTCCATCTGAATGGGTACATGCAAAAACCTCTTCTTGGACTCAAATTCTCTCTCTATGTGGAGGGGTATTGGACCTACTATAATTAAAACACCTGAAGCTAGGAGGCGGGGAGTGCACGATCAGAAGGCTAGAGAATACATTTCAAAAACCTGACCTGCACATCCAAACATAGACTGAGTGTGAACAGGTGCTGAACCCAGAGTCGCCAACTCGTATATAGTTAAATAAATAGGGCAGCACACTGCAGCGCCAAAACATGTAAACTTGAAAAAACGAAATTTGAACTGCATTACTGCACTAGAAATATGAAAAATGAGAGCTTTTAGCGCACAAAAATGGCCAATTTTATGTGTACCTCGTAGCCACGTTAAGGCATCTCTCTTATACGAGGTCCTAAGTTTGACCTACCTCACTGAGAATAAACGTCTCCATCTGAATGGGTACATGCAAAAACCTCTTCTTGGACTCAAATTCTCTCTCTATGTGGAGGGGTATTGGACCTACTATAATTAAAACACCTGAAGCTAGGAGGCGGGGAGTGCACGATCAGAAGGCTAGAGAATACATTTCAAAAACCTGACCTGCACATCCAAACATAGACTGAGTGTGAACAGGTGCTGAACCCAGAGTCGCCAACTCGTATATAGTTAAATAAATAGGGCAGCACACTGCAGCGCCAAAACATGTAAACTTGAAAAAACGAAATTTGAACTGCATTACTGCACTAGAAATATGAAAAATGAGAGCTTTTAGCGCACAAAAATGGCCAATTTTATGTGTACCTCGTAGCCACGTTAAGGCATCTCTCTTATACGAGGTCCTAAGTTTGACCTACCTCACTGAGAATAAACGTCTCCATCTGAATGGGTACATGCAAAAACCTCTTCTTGGACTCAAATTCTCTCTCTATGTGGAGGGGTATTGGACCTACTATAATTAAAACACCTGAAGCTAGGAGGCGGGGAGTGCACGATCAGAAGGCTAGAGAATACATTTCAAAAACCTGACCTGCACATCCAAACATAGACTGAGTGTGAACAGGTGCTGAACCCAGAGTCGCCAACTCGTATATAGTTAAATAAATAGGGCAGCACACTGCAGCGCCAAAACATGTAAACTTGAAAAAACGAAATTTGAACTGCATTACTGCACTAGAAATATGAAAAATGAGAGCTTTTAGCGCACAAAAATGGCCAATTTTATGTGTACCTCGTAGCCACGTTAAGGCATCTCTCTTATACGAGGTCCTAAGTTTGACCTACCTCACTGAGAATAAACGTCTCCATCTGAATGGGTACATGCAAAAACCTCTTCTTGGACTCAAATTCTCTCTCTATGTGGAGGGGTATTGGACCTACTATAATTAAAACACCTGAAGCTAGGAGGCGGGGAGTGCACGATCAGAAGGCTAGAGAATACATTTCAAAAACCTGACCTGCACATCCAAACATAGACTGAGTGTGAACAGGTGCTGAACCCAGAGTCGCCAACTCGTATATAGTTAAATAAATAGGGCAGCACACTGCAGCGCCAAAACATGTAAACTTGAAAAAACAAAATTTGAACTGCATTACTGCACTAGAAATATGAAAAATGAGAGCTTTTAGCGCACAAAAATGGCCAATTTTATGTGTACCTCGTAGCCACGTTAAGGCATCTCTCTTATACGAGGTCCTAAGTTTGACCTACCTCACTGAGAATAAACGTCTCCATCTGAATGGGTACATGCAAAAACCTCTTCTTGGACTCAAATTCTCTCTCTATGTGGAGGGGTATTGGACCTACTATAATTAAAACACCTGAAGCTAGGAGGCGGGGAGTGCACGATCAGAAGGCTAGAGAATACATTTCAAAAACCTGACCTGCACATCCAAACATAGACTGAGTGTGAACAGGTGCTGAACCCAGAGTCGCCAACTCGTATATAGTTAAATAAATAGGGCAGCACACTGCAGCGCCAAAACATGTAAACTTGAAAAAACGAAATTTGAACTGCATTACTGCACTAGAAATATGAAAAATGAGAGCTTTTAGCGCACAAAAATGGCCAATTTTATGTGTACCTCGTAGCCACGTTAAGGCATCTCTCTTATACGAGGTCCTAAGTTTGACCTACCTCACTGAGAATAAACGTCTCCATCTGAATGGGTACATGCAAAAACCTCTTCTTGGACTCAAATTCTCTCTCTATGTGGAGGGGTATTGGACCTACTATAATTAAAACACCTGAAGCTAGGAGGCGGGGAGTGCACGATCAGAAGGCTAGAGAATACATTTCAAAAACCTGACCTGCACATCCAAACATAGACTGAGTGTGAACAGGTGCTGAACCCAGAGTCGCCAACTCGTATATAGTTAAATAAATAGGGCAGCACACTGCAGCGCCAAAACATGTAAACTTGAAAAAACGAAATTTGAACTGCATTACTGCACTAGAAATATGAAAAATGAGAGCTTTTAGCGCACAAAAATGGCCAATTTTATGTGTACCTCGTAGCCACGTTAAGGCATCTCTCTTATACGAGGTCCTAAGTTTGACCTACCTCACTGAGAATAAACGTCTCCATCTGAATGGGTACATGCAAAAACCTCTTCTTGGACTCAAATTCTCTCTCTATGTGGAGGGGTATTGGACCTACTATAATTAAAACACCTGAAGCTAGGAGGCGGGGAGTGCACGATCAGAAGGCTAGAGAATACATTTCAAAAACCTGACCTGCACATCCAAACATAGACTGAGTGTGAACAGGTGCTGAACCCAGAGTCGCCAACTCGTATATAGTTAAATAAATAGGGCAGCACACTGCAGCGCCAAAACATGTAAACTTGAAAAAACGAAATTTGAACTGCATTACTGCACTAGAAATATGAAAAATGAGAGCTTTTAGCGCACAAAAATGGCCAATTTTATGTGTACCTCGTAGCCACGTTAAGGCATCTCTCTTATACGAGGTCCTAAGTTTGACCTACCTCACTGAGAATAAACGTCTCCATCTGAATGGGTACATGCAAAAACCTCTTCTTGGACTCAAATTCTCTCTCTATGTGGAGGGGTATTGGACCTACTATAATTAAAACACCTGAAGCTAGGAGGCGGGGAGTGCACGATCAGAAGGCTAGAGAATACATTTCAAAAACCTGACCTGCACATCCAAACATAGACTGAGTGTGAACAGGTGCTGAACCCAGAGTCGCCAACTCGTATATAGTTAAATAAATAGGGCAGCACACTGCAGCGCCAAAACATGTAAACTTGAAAAAACGAAATTTGAACTGCATTACTGCACTAGAAATATGAAAAATGAGAGCTTTTAGCGCACAAAAATGGCCAATTTTATGTGTACCTCGTAGCCACGTTAAGGCATCTCTCTTATACGAGGTCCTAAGTTTGACCTACCTCACTGAGAATAAACGTCTCCATCTGAATGGGTACATGCAAAAACCTCTTCTTGGACTCAAATTCTCTCTCTATGTGGAGGGGTATTGGACCTACTATAATTAAAACACCTGAAGCTAGGAGGCGGGGAGTGCACGATCAGAAGGCTAGAGAATACATTTCAAAAACCTGACCTGCACATCCAAACATAGACTGAGTGTGAACAGGTGCTGAACCCAGAGTCGCCAACTCGTATATAGTTAAATAAATAGGGCAGCACACTGCAGCGCCAAAACATGTAAACTTGAAAAAACGAAATTTGAACTGCATTACTGCACTAGAAATATGAAAAATGAGAGCTTTTAGCGCACAAAAATGGCCAATTTTATGTGTACCTCGTAGCCACGTTAAGGCATCTCTCTTATACGAGGTCCTAAGTTTGACCTACCTCACTGAGAATAAACGTCTCCATCTGAATGGGTACATGCAAAAACCTCTTCTTGGACTCAAATTCTCTCTCTATGTGGAGGGGTATTGGACCTACTATAATTAAAACACCTGAAGCTAGGAGGCGGGGAGTGCACGATCAGAAGGCTAGAGAATACATTTCAAAAACCTGACCTGCACATCCAAACATAGACTGAGTGTGAACAGGTGCTGAACCCAGAGTCGCCAACTCGTATATAGTTAAATAAATAGGGCAGCACACTGCAGCGCCAAAACATGTAAACTTGAAAAAACGAAATTTGAACTGCATTACTGCACTAGAAATATGAAAAATGAGAGCTTTTAGCGCACAAAAATGGCCAATTTTATGTGTACCTCGTAGCCACGTTAAGGCATCTCTCTTATACGAGGTCCTAAGTTTGACCTACCTCACTGAGAATAAACGTCTCCATCTGAATGGGTACATGCAAAAACCTCTTCTTGGACTCAAATTCTCTCTCTATGTGGAGGGGTATTGGACCTACTATAATTAAAACACCTGAAGCTAGGAGGCGGGGAGTGCACGATCAGAAGGCTAGAGAATACATTTCAAAAACCTGACCTGCACATCCAAACATAGACTGAGTGTGAACAGGTGCTGAACCCAGAGTCGCCAACTCGTATATAGTTAAATAAATAGGGCAGCACACTGCAGCGCCAAAACATGTAAACTTGAAAAAACGAAATTTGAACTGCATTACTGCACTAGAAATATGAAAAATGAGAGCTTTTAGCGCACAAAAATGGCCAATTTTATGTGTACCTCGTAGCCACGTTAAGGCATCTCTCTTATACGAGGTCCTAAGTTTGACCTACCTCACTGAGAATAAACGTCTCCATCTGAATGGGTACATGCAAAAACCTCTTCTTGGACTCAAATTCTCTCTCTATGTGGAGGGGTATTGGACCTACTATAATTAAAACACCTGAAGCTAGGAGGCGGGGAGTGCACGATCAGAAGGCTAGAGAATACATTTCAAAAACCTGACCTGCACATCCAAACATAGACTGAGTGTGAACAGGTGCTGAACCCAGAGTCGCCAACTCGTATATAGTTAAATAAATAGGGCAGCACACTGCAGCGCCAAAACATGTAAACTTGAAAAAACGAAATTTGAACTGCATTACTGCACTAGAAATATGAAAAATGAGAGCTTTTAGCGCACAAAAATGGCCAATTTTATGTGTACCTCGTAGCCACGTTAAGGCATCTCTCTTATACGAGGTCCTAAGTTTGACCTACCTCACTGAGAATAAACGTCTCCATCTGAATGGGTACATGCAAAAACCTCTTCTTGGACTCAAATTCTCTCTCTATGTGGAGGGGTATTGGACCTACTATAATTAAAACACCTGAAGCTAGGAGGCGGGGAGTGCACGATCAGAAGGCTAGAGAATACATTTCAAAAACCTGACCTGCACATCCAAACATAGACTGAGTGTGAACAGGTGCTGAACCCAGAGTCGCCAACTCGTATATAGTTAAATAAATAGGGCAGCACACTGCAGCGCCAAAACATGTAAACTTGAAAAAACGAAATTTGAACTGCATTACTGCACTAGAAATATGAAAAATGAGAGCTTTTAGCGCACAAAAATGGCCAATTTTATGTGTACCTCGTAGCCACGTTAAGGCATCTCTCTTATACGAGGTCCTAAGTTTGACCTACCTCACTGAGAATAAACGTCTCCATCTGAATGGGTACATGCAAAAACCTCTTCTTGGACTCAAATTCTCTCTCTATGTGGAGGGGTATTGGACCTACTATAATTAAAACACCTGAAGCTAGGAGGCGGGGAGTGCACGATCAGAAGGCTAGAGAATACATTTCAAAAACCTGACCTGCACATCCAAACATAGACTGAGTGTGAACAGGTGCTGAACCCAGAGTCGCCAACTCGTATATAGTTAAATAAATAGGGCAGCACACTGCAGCGCCAAAACATGTAAACTTGAAAAAACGAAATTTGAACTGCATTACTGCACTAGAAATATGAAAAATGAGAGCTTTTAGCGCACAAAAATGGCCAATTTTATGTGTACCTCGTAGCCACGTTAAGGCATCTCTCTTATACGAGGTCCTAAGTTTGACCTACCTCACTGAGAATAAACGTCTCCATCTGAATGGGTACATGCAAAAACCTCTTCTTGGACTCAAATTCTCTCTCTATGTGGAGGGGTATTGGACCTACTATAATTAAAACACCTGAAGCTAGGAGGCGGGGAGTGCACGATCTGAAGGCTAGGGAATACATTTCAAAAACCTGACCTGCACATCCAAACATAGACTGAGTGTGAACAGGTGCTGAACCCAGAGTCGCCAACTCGTATATAGTTAAATAAATAGGGCAGCACACTGCAGCGCCAAAACATGTAAACTTGAAAAAACGAAATTTGAACTGCATTACTGCACTAGAAATATGAAAAATGAGAGCTTTTAGCGCACAAAAATGGCCAATTTTATGTGTACCTCGTAGCCACGTTAAGGCATCTCTCTTATACGAGGTCCTAAGTTTGACCTACCTCACTGAGAATAAACGTCTCCATCTGAATGGGTACATGCAAAAACCTCTTCTTGGACTCAAATTCTCTCTCTATGTGGAGGGGTATTGGACCTACTATAATTAAAACACCTGAAGCTAGGAGGCGGGGAGTGCACGATCAGAAGGCTAGAGAATACATTTCAAAAACCTGACCTGCACATCCAAACATAGACTGAGTGTGAACAGGTGCTGAACCCAGAGTCGCCAACTCGTATATAGTTAAATAAATAGGGCAGCACACAGCAGCGCCAAAACATGTAAACTTGAAAAAACGAAATTTGAACTGCATTACTGCACTAGAAATATGAAAAATGAGAGCTTTTAGCGCACAAAAATGGCCAATTTTATGTGTACCTCGTAGCCACGTTAAGGCATCTCTCTTATACGAGGTCCTAAGTTTGACCTACCTCACTGAGAATAAACGTCTCCATCTGAATGGGTACATGCAAAAACCTCTTCTTGGACTCAAATTCTCTCTCTATGTGGAGGGGTATTGGACCTACTATAATTAAAACACCTGAAGCTAGGAGGCGGGGAGTGCACGATCTGAAGGCTAGAGAATACATTTCAAAAACCTGACCTGCACATCCAAACATAGACTGAGTGTGAACAGGTGCTGAACCCAGAGTCGCCAACTCGTATATAGTTAAATAAATAGGGCAGCACACTGCAGCGCCAAAACATGTAAACTTGAAAAAACGAAATTTGAACTGCATTACTGCACTAGAAATATGAAAAATGAGAGCTTTTAGCGCACAAAAATGGCCAATTTTATGTGTACCTCGTAGCCACGTTAAGGCATCTCTCTTATACGAGGTCCTAAGTTTGACCTACCTCACTGAGAATAAACGTCTCCATCTGAATGGGTACATGCAAAAACCTCTTCTTGGACTCAAATTCTCTCTCTATGTGGAGGGGTATTGGACCTACTATAATTAAAACACCTGAAGCTAGGAGGCGGGGAGTGCACGATCAGAAGGCTAGAGAATACATTTCAAAAACCTGACCTGCACATCCAAACATAGACTGAGTGTGAACAGGTGCTGAACCCAGAGTCGCCAACTCGTATATAGTTAAATAAATAGGGCAGCACACTGCAGCGCCAAAACATGTAAACTTGAAAAAACGAAATTTGAACTGCATTACTGCACTAGAAATATGAAAAATGAGAGCTTTTAGCGCACAAAAATGGCCAATTTTATGTGTACCTCGTAGCCACATAAAATTGGCCATTTTTGCGCGCTAAAAGCTCTCATTTTTCATATTTCTAGTGCAGTAATGCAGTTCAAATTTCGTTTTTTCAAGTTTACATGTTTTGGCGCTGCAGTGTGCTGCCCTATTTATTTAACTATATACGAGTTGGCGACTCTGGGTTCAGCACCTGTTCACACTCAGTCTATGTTTGGATGTGCAGGTCAGGTTTTTTAAAAAATACATTGGAGTCAATGGGGATGCATGCGTTTTTTTGTGCATGCATTTTTTTGCATTAAAAACGCATGTGTTTTTATATTAAAAAAACAGAAAACACACTGATATGCCACCCCCCAACATAAAGGTGATAAAGGGATCCTAACCCTAACCCTACCCCTAACCCTACCCCTAACCCTAACCCTAAGGGATCCTAACCCTACCCCTAACCATACCCCTAACCCTACCCCTAACCCTAAGGGATCCTAACCCTACCCCTAACCCTAATCCCTTTAGGGTTAGGGGTAGGGTTAGGGTTAGGATCCCTTAGGGTTAGAGGTAGGGTTAGGGTTAGGGGTAGGGTTAGGGTTAGGATCCCTTTAGGATTAGGGTTAGCAGTAGGGTTAGGGTTAGGATCCCTTTAGGGTTAGGGTTATGATCCCTACCCCTAACCCTACCCCTAACTTTAACCCTAACTATTTCTGTTTATAGTGGGTTTTTTACTTTATTTTGATGATTGGCAGCTGTCACACATTTCTCAGCATGCGTTTAAAAAACGCAAACGCATGAAAAAACGCATGTAAACGCGTCAAAACGCCGCGTTTTTTTCACCACATGCAAAAACGCATGCGTCAAACCCACAGCAGCCGGATGGTACAGCAAATTGGATGGGATGTCAAGACATCCCATGTCCACTGTGTCCATAGCCGCCTGCGGATCACTCACGGACACGGACGTGCAGCGCATCTCTCCAGACCACCATCTCTTGTGGAGTGGCTCGTGACCACAAGAGAAATTTCACCAATAGAATGTATTAGACGCGGTGAATCTGCACGGTTCAGTGACCACATGCGGATTCACCTGCTTTCAATAGACAGCAGCGCTTTGGCTGCAGCAGAAAAGTCAGACAATATTTTCTCACTTGTCATCTGTGTGCTGTCTGTTTTTTTACAGGAGCAGCTATTAATCATTTTCAGGAACATTTACAGTTTCCTATGTTACATGATTGCAATGTATCAGTAAAAATTGGATGCAGCATCTGATTATTTTTTTGTAACCATAGACTTGAATGGGCACAGTCAATAGAAAAATCTATCAATCACCATTATAAATAACAAAAACAGTCATCTGAGACATCCTATAGTTTATACACTGCTCAAAAAAATAAAGGGAACACGTAAACAATAGAATATAACTCCAAGTAGATCAAACTTCTGTGAAATCAAACTGTCCACTTAGGAAGCAACACTGATTGACGATCAATTTCACATGCTGTTGTGCAAATGGAATAGACACCAGATGGAAATTATTGGCAATTATCAAGACACCCTCAATAAAGGATTGGTTCTGCAGGTGGGAACCACAGACCACATCTCAGTACCAATGCTTTCTGGCTGATGTTTTGGTCACTTTTGAATGTTGGTTGTGCTTTCACACTCGTGGTAGCATGAGACAGACTCTACAACCCACACAAGTGGCTCAGGTAGTGCGGCTCATCCAGGATGGCACACCAGTGCGAGCTGTGGCAAGAAGGTTTGCTGTGTTTGTCAGTGTAGTGTCCAGAGGCTGGAGGCGCTACCAGGAGACAGGTCAGTACACCAGGAGACGTGGAGGGGGCCATAGGAGGGCAACAACCCAGCGGGCAACAACCCAGCAGCAGGACCGCTACCTCAGCCGTTGTGCAAGGAGGAACAGGAGGACCACTGCCAGAACCCTGCAAAATGACCTCCAGCAGGCCACACATGTGCATGTGTCTGCACAAACGGACAGAAACCAACTCCATGAGGATGGTCTGAGTGCCTGACGTCCACAGATGGGGGTTGTGCTCACAGCCCAACACCGTGCAGGACGTTTGACATTTGCCACAAAACACCAGGATTGGCAAATTTGCCACTGGTGCCCTATGTTCTTCACAGATGAAAGCAGGTTCACACTGAGCACATGTGACGGACGTGACAGAGTCTGGAGATGCCGTGGAGAGCGATCTGCTGCAAAATCCTTGAGCATGACCGGTTTGGCAGTGGGTCAGTAATGGTGTTGGGTTGCATTTCTTTGGAGGGCCGCACAGCCCTCCATGCGCACACCAGAGGTAGCCTGACTGCCATTAGGTACCAAGATGAGATCCTCAGACCCCTTGTGAGACCATATGCTGGTGCGGTTGGCCCTGGGTTCCTCCTAATGCAGGACAACGCCAGACCTCATGTTGCTGGAGTGTGTCAGCAGTTCCTGCAAGATGAAGGCATTAAAGCTATGGACTGGCCCGCCCGTTTTCCAGACCTGAATCCGATTGGGCACATCTGGAACATCATGTCTCGCTCCATCCCCCAATGTCACGTTGCACCACAGACTGTCCAGGAGTTGGCGGATGCTTTAGTCCAGGTCTGGGAGGAGATCCATCAGGTGACCATCTGCCACCTCATCAGAAGCTTGCCCAGGCGTTGTAGGGAGGTCATATAGGCATCTGGAGGCCACACACAAAACTGAGCATCATTTCCTTGTCTGGAGGCATTTCCTCTGACATTGGGTCAGCCTGCAGTTTGATTTTCCACTTTGATTTTGAGCATCATTCCAATTCCAGACCTCCATGGGATATTATTTGTGACTTACGTTGATCATTTTTAGGTTTTACTGTTCTCAACGCATTCCACTATGTAATGCATAAAGATTTTCAACATGAATATTTCATTCAGTGATATCTAAGATGTGGAATTTTAGTGTTCCCTTTATTTTTTTTGAGCAGTGTATAAAGTGCAGATCCTTATTGGTAAGGAACTTGGATATGTTTAAAAACGTGGTACGAATCTAGAATAAGGGATTCTCTACATTACAATCGTAGCATCAGACAAGTGAATACATTTACAAAAATACACAAAACGTATTTAAAGGTAGCTAGCTGAAGACTGAACACACCAATAATGCTTACATCCAAGCTACCATTTTTTCCAGGTATATGGGTTTTTAGCAGTATAGTATAATGCTTTACTATAAAAACAATCATATGGCATGTGTATGGTCAAGCATAAGTATGGGCATACTAAGCCTCACCATCACAGTCCATGGTCAGCATTGCCTCTGATTACCTCTTTTTTATTTTCTGAAATGCAGACGCTCGGCCAAAACTGGATCACAATGTCTTATTCTCTTATGTATTTTAGGAACAGACAATTGAAACTTATGTGCAAAATGTAGGACCCCTCTGCTTCTATTGTGTCAGTAAGAGCTCATTCAGACGTCAGTTTTTCATGTACGAGTGCTATCATTGTTTTTTATGGATAATACTTGTACCTGTGATATTCTATGGAGCTGTTCACATGTCAGTAATTTCTTGTGGACAGAGCAGTCGTGCAAAATCACGGAGACATGTCCGATATTCATCCCATTGTCAGATTAAAATTGGCAATACAAATCTGTGGGTCAGTGAAAAAAAAATCAGACAGAACTTGGATGCCATCAAAGTGCAGTCTGTTTTTCAATAACTGATAGGAGAAAGTGGGGAAAATTCTGACAGAATGCTGTCTTACATGCCTCCCAGAGTTCATCTAGGTTCTTTGGTTTTATCTTCCAAGTTTCCTCTTTCACCTGACCCCAAACATGCTCATTGATGTTCATGTCTGGTGACTGGGCTGGCCAGTCCTTTAGCACCTTGATCTTTTTTTTTAAATTAAATTTTTTTTAAATTTTAAATTATTTAAATTTAAATTTTTAAATTAATTTAAATTAGGTTTATTTAGTCTAGAAAAAAGACGACTGAGGGGCGATCTAATTACCATGTATAAGTATATAAGGGGACAATACAAATATCTCGCTGAGGATCTGTTTATACCAAGGAAGGTGATGGGCACAAGGGGGCATTCTTTGCGTCTGGAAGAGAGAAGGTTTTTCCACCAACATAGAAGAGGATTCTTGAGAATCTGGAATTGCTTGCCTGAGGAGGTGGTGATGACGAACTCAGTCGAGGGGTTCAAGAGGTATAATGAGGTCCTGGTTATGGGGGACTTTAACTACCCGGATATTAACTGGGAAACAGAAACCTGTGAAACCCATAAAGGCAACAGGTTTCTGCTAATAACCAAGAAAAATTATCTTTCACAATTGGTGCAGAATCCAACCAGAGGAGCAGCACTTTTAGACCTAATACTATCTAATAGACCTGACAGAATAACAAATCTGCAGGTGGTCGGGCATTTAGGAAATAGCGACCACAATATTGTGCAGTTTCACCTGTCTTTCACTAGGGGGACTTGTCAGGGAGTCACAAAAACACTGAACTTTAGGAAGGCAAAGTTTGAACAGCTTAGAGATGCCCTTAATCTGGTAGACTGGGACAATATCCTCAGAAATGAGAATACAGATAATAAATGGGAAATGTTTAAGAACATCCTAAATAGGCAGTGTAAGCGGTTTATACCTTGTGGGAATAAAAGGACTAGAAATAGGAAAAACCCAATGTGGCTAAACAAAGAAGTAAGACAGGCAATTAACAGTAAAAAGAAAGCATTTGCACTACTAAAGCAGGATGGCACCATTGAAGCTCTAAAAAACTATAGGGAGAAAAATACTTTATCTAAAAAACTAATTAAAGCTGCCAAAAAGGAAACAGAGAAGCACATTGCTAAGGAGAGTAAAACTAATCCCAAACTGTTCTTCAACTATATCAATAGTAAAAGAATAAAAACTGAAAATGTAGGCCCCTTAAAAAATAGTGAGGAAAGAATGGTTGTAGATGACGAGGAAAAAGCTAACATATTAAACACCTTCTTCTCCACGGTATTCACGGTGGAAAATGAAATGCTAGGTGAAATCCCAAGAAACAATGAAAACCCTATATTAAGGGTCACCAATCTAACCCAAGAAGAGGTGCGAAACCGGCTAAATAAGATTAAAATAGATAAATCTCCAGGTCCGGATGGCATACACCCACGAGTACTAAGAGAACTAAGTAATGTAATAGATAAACCATTATTTCTTATTTTTAGTGACTCTATAGCGACAGGGTCTGTTCCGCAGGACTGGCGCATAGCAAATGTGGTGCCAATATTCAAAAAGGGCTCTAAAAGTGAACCTGGAAATTATAGGCCAGTAAGTCTAACCTCTATTGTTGGTAAAATATTTGAAGGGTTTCTGAGGGATGTTATTCTGGATTATCTCAATGAGAATAACTGTTTAACTCCATATCAGCATGGGTTTATGAGAAATCGCTCCTGTCAAACCAATCTAATCAGTTTTTATGAAGAGGTAAGCTATAGGCTGGACCACGGTGAGTCATTGGACGTGGTATATCTCGATTTTTCCAAAGCGTTTGATACCGTGCCGCACAAGAGGTTGGTACACAAAATGAGAATGCTTGGTCTGGGGGAAAATGTGTGTAAATGGGTTAGTAACTGGCTTAGTGATAGAAAGCAGAGGGTGGTTATAAATGGTATAGTCTCTAACTGGGTCGCTGTGACCAGTGGGGTACCGCAGGGGTCAGTATTGGGACCTGTTCTCTTCAACATATTCATTAATGATCTGGTAGAAGGTTTACACAGTAAAATATCGATATTTGCAGATGATACAAAACTATGTAAAGCAGTTAATACAAGAGAAGATAGTATTCTGCTACAGATGGATCTGGATAAGTTGGAAACTTGGGCTGAAAGGTGGCAGATGAGGTTTAACAATGATAAATGTAAGGTTATACACATGGGAAGAAGGAATCAATGTCACCATTACACACTGAATGGGAAACCACTGGGTAAATCTGACAGGGAGAAGGACTTGGGGATCCTAGTTAATGATAAACTTACCTGGAGCAGCCAGTGCCAGGCAGCAGCTGCCAAGGCAAACAGGATCATGGGGTGCATTAAAAGAGGTCTGGATACACATGATGAGAGCATTATACTGCCTCTGTACAAATCCCTAGTTAGACCGCACATGGAGTACTGTGTCCAGTTTTGGGCACCGGTGCTCAAGAAGGATATAATGGAACTAGAGAGAGTACAAAGGAGGGCAACAAAATTAATAAAGGGGATGGGAGAACTACAATACCCAGATAGATTAGCGAAATTAGGATTATTTAGTCTAGAAAAAAGACGACTGAGGGGCGATCTAATAACCATGTATAAGTATATAAGGGGACAATACAAATATCTCGCTGAGGATCTGTTTATACCAAGGAAGGTGACGGGCACAAGGGGGCATTCTTTGCGTCTGGAGGAGAGAAGGTTTTTCCACCAACATAGAAGAGGATTCTTTACTGTTAGGGCAGTGAGAATCTGGAATTGCTTGCCTGAGGAGGTGGTGATGGCGAACTCAGTCGAGGGGTTCAAGAGAGGCCTGGATGTCTTCCTGGAGCAGAACAATATTGTATCATACAATTATTAGGTTCTGTAGAAGGACGTAGATCTGGGGATTTATTATGATGGAATATAGGCTGAACTGGATGGACAAATGTCTTTTTTCGGCCTTACTAACTATGTTACTTACTTACTAACTATGTACAGCTGGTATAACATGGGCATCCCTGTATATAATTGTATATGGATAGCTGGTATAACATGGTCATCTCCTGTATATAAGAGAGGCCTGGATGTCTTCCTGGAGCAGAACAATATTGTATCATACAATTATTAGGTTCTGTAGAAGGACGTAGATCTGGGGATTTATTATGATGGAATATAGGCTGAACTGGATGGACAAATGTCTTTTTTCGGCCTTACTAACTATGTTACTATGTTACTATGTTTTTTGCCTGGAGGAACTTTGTTGTAGGGATGGATGTATGAGATGGAGCACCATCCTGCTGCAGAATTTGATCCCTTTTATGATTTGGAATATAAGAGGTAGCTAATACTTTTTTGTTATTTTAGGCTATTGATACAAATGTTTTGCAGACCCCCATACTGAATGTTACCCCAGACCATGATCTTTCCACCACCAAATGTAACTGTTTTCTGGGTGTATTTTGGATCCATATGGGCTCCAGTAGGTTTCCTGCAGTATTTGCGGCAGCTGTGGTGTAATTCCACTGAAGATTCATAAGAGAAATCCACCTTCTGCCACTTTTCCAGTGTCCATCTGTTTAACAGGCTGTACGACTTTGCAAATGCTTTTTTTTAATTTGCCTTTTGTTTAGTGCTGGCTGCTGGGCACTGATTCGACCATGCAGGCCATTTCGAGACAGAATCCTACAAACTGTTCTAGTTGACACAGGGACTTGAGGTGACCAGGCGTGTTGGAGCTCTGCTGCAGTGGAAGAGGGGCTTGCTTTGTATTTTCTAACCAACAAACGTTCCTCCTGAGCAGTTGTCCTGCGGGGTCTGCTGGATCTGGGCTTGTCAAACACATCTCCAGTCTCTTCAAATCTTTTTTTAATTCTTTGTACTTGACGCGGAGACATATAAAAGGTGCGAGCCACCTCTTCAGTGGATCTGGTCTTCAGCCTCTTGATACTCCAGGCTTTGGTCGCAGGGTGGATATTTGGCAGGTCAGAGCTCAAGTTGCAGTTCAAGTGAAGGTCTGGGGTGCTCGGTTTCTTTTTATATGCACACACTAATTATCCGATCTTTTACTGAGCACAGGTGAGGATGTAAACTAGGATTGGGTGCATTATCTACTCCTTTCTGAATGGCACAACAGTCCTGATTATGCTGGCACAATGCAAGTCCCTCAAAAAATGATGGGACACATGAAAAACCATCCCCAGAGAGGCCGTTTTGGGGGCACTATATGGCAATTTTGGGATCAGGGCCGAAATGACCAGTTTGGGGGCATCAGGAAGAATACATGGTGGTTGGTTAGAGGTTCATGACCTTTATCATCTACATGGCCCAGACCCTCTCAGTCTTGTGGTCTCAAGCTGTACAGCCGATAGCGGTCGTTAGGTTATACATGCCAGTATATGGAGGCTTCCTGACCAACCCCTTAAGCTAAATTGTGAGCTGGGGGACAAGCACAGATCTCTGGTCGTTATACCTTGCCATCATCAGGAGTGGTATTTGACCCCATTGTTTCTTCTTTTAGTAAAACCAAAGTCCATTATGGCCACCATCAGAAAAACATGGCTGCTTTCTCCCAGGAACTGCACCACCACCGTCCACAGGTTGTTTCTAGTATTGTAGCTTATATCTATTGAAATTAAACAGGTTGGCTGCAGTTCCACTCGAAACCTGTGGATAGGGGTTGTACTGTTTTTGGAAGAAACCCCTTATCTTTTTGCACAGTATTTCTGCCATTCTGGAGTGCAATATTGCATATTTGCTCCGGGACTAGGATAACTAAAAGCCAGAGATGGGCACAGGCCACAATGAGGCATGGCACTGATGGGCTTGGCATGAAGTAATATATTTAATATGATGTTAGATGCTATTCCCATACATACTAAACCTGTAATATGTTGAGAGGACAATATTTGTGTCACCCGAAGGGGGCATGGCTGACGCCCCACCTAATATACATGTTATAATAAGGCTTGGCACAAGCATTATAAATAAGATGTGGTCATACAGACTAATCAGTAACCATTATTTCCATTCCTTGCTGGGCTACCTATATGTTTGCGGTACTCACACCATATTATTAATATACCTGGAAATATGTGGGTCACTTCTAATACAAGCCTTATGTAATTGGTGCATCCGCTAATGCGAGTGTGCAGTCCCAATTGGCATTTAGAGTTAACACCCGTGGCGTGATGTGGTAGCTAAGAGCTTACACTGCAAACAGGTAAAGCAAATATGCAGTAACAGTGTCAAGGACACCAACAGGGATGTACACTCTACTATCAGCTGCACATGATACATTGTGACTGAACCAGAGATGCATATGAGTGGAAATGAAAAGGACAGGGGGTCCTGGGGCACACTCTGCAATTAGCAGATAAATGGATCTAAAAAAAGACCAAAATTATAGGATGAGAGAAGCTTAATTACAGGATACTGTGCTTTATGTGAGGGAGAGTTATAGAGGACAAGCAGGATAAAAGATGAATATTGTAAAATATCTATCAATATCATTATCATTTGTCCTTCAATCTATTAATCTGTTCTGCACTTGAAATATATATTGCTCCATGTTGTATTTATAGGTTTAAAGAAAAAGTTTAATAGAGTAACACAAACCCCCATGGCAGTCCCTTCTAAAGTATCTAGCTATATATCTAACATTTATCAGTCTATCTATCCATAACTATCTCAGTATATTTTAGATGCATTTCCCTTTAATGAAGATAACCATAGTCATCTGCTTGGAATTCTGTCATATAATGACTGTGTGGGAATCCAGTATAATTTACATGTAATTAAATGATATATATTGGGAAAACGAGGTGGAAAATATTTCCTGTTTTTACTAAACTCATGTTATCATATAAACATGCTGTGTGGATGTATTCTACGTAATGCAGAAGCTGATGACTTTTATACATGTAGCTAAAGCGGTAGATATACAAATGTTGCAAACCTAGGTTAGGTGTAAGTTAGATTATATTATTTTGTTCACATAGAACTGCAGGAAATTCAAGTTCTTTATATTAGAGTGAATATTGTAAAATGTTTTATTAATCATCCTCTGTGTCTAGCTATCGCCCAATATCTCTTCTCCTTTATGCCTCTAAATTACTGGAACAACATGTCCATCTTGAACTGTCCTCCCACCTCTCCTCCTGCTCCCTCGTTGATCGGTTACAATCTGGCTTCCGACCCCATCACTCAACTGAAACTGCTTTTACTAAAGTCACCAATGACCTACTAACTGCCAGGAGCAAGCAACACTATTCTGTCCTCCTTCTTCTGGACCTGTCTTCTGCCTTCCACACTGTGGACCACTCTCTTCTGCTACAGATCCTCTCATCTCTTGGCATCACAGACTTGGCCTTATCCTGGATCTCATCATATCTGACACACCGAACATTCAGTGTCTCTCTCCCCCACACCACCTCCTCACTTCGCCCCTTGTCTGTCGGTGTTCCTCAAGGCTCTGTTCTAGGACCCCTACTCTTCTCCATCTACACCTTCGGCCTTGGATAGCTCATAGAATCCCACGGTATGCAGTACCATCTCTACGTCGACGACACACAGATCTACCTATCTGGACCTGACCTCACCTCCTTACTTACCAAAATCCTGCACTGTCTGTCTGCTATTTCAGCCTTCTTTTCTGCTCGCTTTCTAAAACTGAACATGGACAAAACAGAATTCATCATCTTTCCCCCATCTCACTCTACCCCTCCACCAGACCTATCCATCAATGTCAAAGGCTGCTCACTTTCCCCAGTCCCAACACACCCGGTGCCTCGGGGTGATCCTCGACTCTGCCGTCTCTTTCAAGCCACATATCCAAGCCCTTGCCTCCTTCTGCCATCTCAAACTCAAAAATATTTCCCAGATCTGCGCGTTCCTTGATTGTGACACCAGAAAAACACTAGTGCATGCCCTTATCATCTTCCACCTTGACTACTGCAACCTCCTACTCTCTGGAGTGCTACTCTCTAGCACTCTGGCACAACTCCAATCCATCCTACACTCTGCTGCCCGACTAATCTACCTGTCTCCCCGCTATTCCCCAGCCTCTCCCCTATGCCAAGCCCTTCACTGGCTTCCTATTGCCCAGAGACTCAAGTTCAAAACCCTCACAATGACATGCAAAGCCATCCACAACCTATCTTCTCCATACATCTGTGACATGGTCTCCCGGTACCTACCTACATGCAACCTCCGATCCTCTGAAGACCTCCTTCTCTACTCCCCTCTCATCTCTTCTCACAACCACATCCAAGACTTCTCCCGTGCTTCCCCCATACTCTGGAACTCTCTACCCCAACACCTCAGATTCTCGCCTACCATAGAAACCTTCAAAAAGAACCTGAAGACTCATCTCTTTCGACAAGCCTACAGCCTGCAGTGATCCTCAACCTACTGAAACGTCGCACAACCAGCTCTACCCTCTCCTAGTGTATCCTCACCCATCCCCTGCAGACTGTGAGCCCTCACGGGCAGGGTCCTCCCTCCTTATGTACCTGTGTGCCTTGTTTTTTGCTCATGTTTAATGTATTTGTCTATATTTGCCCCCCATTGACATGTAAAGCGCCATGGAATAAATGGCGCTATAAAAATATATAATAATAATAATTATATGACCAGGCAACAAAACTTTTGTCTTGCCAAAATCTGACCATTCTGTGTCCATTAACTGATCAATATTTCTGCATTTATGCCAATTTATTTTCTTAACCTAAGCCACATTTTGGAGGGTTTCAGCTTTCAAAAGAATAATTTATACAACCAATGGATGAATTTAGTGTCAGGTTATAAGCTTTTATTTACATAACATGGATAAGCAACATAACTTCTGTCAGGGAGGGTATTGTCTGTACAAGTCCCCTCTATAATGTAAAGTGCTGCAGAATATGTTGGCGCTATATACATACAATTATTACTATTATATGATGTGGTCACTATTGATAGCAGCATCTAAGTGGTTAAACAGATATGAATGGTGCCAACACTGATTGTGGCTGATGCAGCAAGTTGTCAGCTATAGTGTACAGCCGACAGCTGCTGGATTGTCACCTGGGTGGGGATGCTATTCTCTTATGAATCAGGTCAGTTAAAAGATGTATTGACGGTCCTAAAAGGGTTAAAACATTTAATCAAACATTTCTCATTTATGAAATATTGTTTCTCCTTGCGGAGAGTGACATGATAAGCATGTCGAGGTGAGGAGACTTAAAGCCGCAATGCTCCTCTGGGAAATATGCAAATTGTCTCTTCAGAGAGGAAGAGGACTAGAACTCTAGTGGCACCTATTGGAAGTAGCAATCCTAACAGTCAATGTCGACCCTTTAATGAGCCTTGTCACATGACTTAGGATAATAGCCAAACCAGAATCTCAATTTGCAGACACTGTGTTTTGGGGTACTGCCCCTCATCAGTGCAAAGTGGAGATCTGGTTTGGCTGATTGAGAGGCGTCTGACCGGGATCCAAGAAGTATCGTTTCTCCTTGCGGAGAGTGACATGATAAGCATGTCGAGGTGAGGAGACTTAAAGCCGCAATGCTCCTCTGGGAAATATGCAAATTGTCTCTTCAGAGAGAAAGAGGACTAGAACTCTAATGCCACTTATTGGAAGTAGCAATCCTAACAGTCAATGTCAACCCTTTAATGAGCCTTGTCACATGACTTAGGATAATAGCCAAACCAGAATCTCAATTAGCAGACACTGTGTTTCATGGTACTGCCTCTCATCAGTGCAAAGTGGAGATCTGGTTTGGCTGATTGAGAGGCTTATCATGCCTTGTCATGCCTTATGCCTTATCATTCAAATTAATTCTTCTCTGCTTTGCTTCTTCAATCTCACCCCATAAATTGAGTTGCAACTAGTATGTGTTCTTGTTTATTCTCTACAGGAAGAGCCAATCACTGGTCTGCAATTATTGGTGGGTCACATTCTAAGGAATATGTTCTCTGGGAATATGGAGGATATGCTAGTGAAGGAGTAAAACAAGTGGCAGAGTTGGGTTCGCCAGTCAAAATGGAAGAAGAAATACGGCAAAAGGTAAGCACATAAATGTTGATGAATATCATTGGAAGATCTAACTATGATAGGAAGATTTAACTATGTCTACAGTTTGTTTCCTCATTTCAGACATTAGTCATACTTCCTTATAAGTCTGAGCAGGACAAGAGGAAAAATCATAAACAGCACTCCAGAGGTGTCTATCTGTCTTTCTATCTATCTATCTATCTATCTATCTATCTATCTATCAGAATCTCCCAATCTATCAATAAAAAAGGATTAACAAAACGGCGTAGCGAGAAAACAATCGAAACACCAGAATTACGTTTTTTTTTCGCCGCAACATTACATTAAAATGCAATAACGGTCAATCAAAAGAATGTATCTACACAAAAGTGGTATCACTAAAAACATTAGCTCGGCACACAAAAAATAAGCCCTCACCCAACCCCAGATCACGAAAAATGGAGACACTATGGGTATCGGAAAATTGCACATTTTTTTTTTATTTTTTCAGCAAATTTTGGAATTTTTTTTCTTTTACCACTTAGATAAAAAAAGAACCTAGATATGTTTGCTGTCTATGAACTCGTAATGACCTGGAGAATCATAATGGCAGGACAGTTTTAGCATTTAGTGAACCTAGCAAAAAATCCAAACAAATAACAAGTGTGGGATTGCACTCTTTTGCAATTTCACTCACTTGGAATTTTTTTCCCGTTTTTTAGTACACAACAAGGTAAAATCAATGATGTTGTTCGAAAGTACAACTTGACAGAAAAATAAAAAAGTTATGGCTCTGGGAACGAGGGGAGCAAAAACGAAAACGCAAAACTGAAAAAAAGCTCCGCTCTTTAAGGTGTTAAAGTAGTTTAGTCTAAAAAGCAAAATGTATACCAGCTCATTAGGTTTAATCCAAGCCATGGATCATACTCCCATGTAGCTGGCATGAGAGTCACTTTCGTTGGAAGGCTTGGAGTTAGACGATGATGTCGCATAATGAATTTCAGGTCTTCTTTAGAGATCGTGTGATTTTTGTTCCATATTAAATGGATTTAGTTTCTTCTAGTGTTGATGTTGGTCAAAAACATGCAGCTCCATTTCAGCTGCTTCTGATCTGGTTATTACCTTTTCGTATATACACTGGTCAGACATTCTTGTCCCTGCTGGTGAAAGATTTGTCTTCCTGTGCTGTGTACTAAAGCTAAGTGATTGAAGTAGAGTTTTTGTAAAAGTGTTCTGTGATTTGCTGTAGTATGTGTGTGTATTTATCTCCTGGTCCCTGTTTTCATTTAGTGTATTCCTCCCTGTCCTTTTCCTCCTCCCTATTGTTGGTTAGTAATTTTGTATGATAGAGGTTTTCTGTTATCCATGTTTTGTTTTTGTGTCTTGTTAACATTATATTTCTGTCCGATACCTCATGCGGTGGGGGAAGGAACAGATTAGGGTTTAACAGGAGCTGCGTAAGGTCAGAGACTCGGGCCTCTCTAGCTTCAAGAGTACCCCCTGGACAGGGATAGTTAGGGTCCCAGTTCCAGGGACAGTTTGTAGCCCCCACTCCTTACCAAAAACCATCACAACATGACATATTCACCAGCCCGACATTTTGTATTTTGGCATGGATCCCGTTGCATTCCTTGCCAAACATTTTCAGGGTCTGTCTCTTGAACTGTCAGACCTGGAATATGGGGCTCAGAGCAGCAGATTGTTAACCAAAACCTATGGTGACTCTCCCTGATAGGTTTTCTGGGGGACTGTATAAATTTACTGTGTTCCGTGAAGTCTGCAAAGCTTTATTTTTGGGCATCTTTCTTGTTCATCTTGGCGTGAGGAGCAATGGGTTGGGATTTTTATTTCGCTCCTTCAAAGAGATGCTCATTCTTGGGCTTTTTCACTTCCATCATACTCACTGTCTCTCCAGTCAGTTGATGCTTTTTTGAGGCTCTAGGCCTCATGTATGATGATCCAGACCGTGTATCCTTTGCTTGGTCTAATCTACATAAGCTCCAGCAGGCGGACCCACCAGCAACGGAATTCTGCTCAGAAATCTGTAGATGGGCCACTGACACCTCGATGGATGATCCTGCTCTTAGAAGTAAGATTTGTCAGGGTCTAACTGAATGATTAAAAGATGCATTTGAGCTTTATGAAACTCCTGAGTTGTTGGAAGCTGCCGTGGCTCGGACCATGTGCATAGAAAGATGTTTCAGGGATAGAAATGTTGTGACTCCGCCCCCCATGGTACTCCCTAATACCGAGGTTCTCCCTATGTGCTCTGAAGAACTAATACAGTTATGAGGTGCCTCCTTCGGTATGAGTCTCTTGTGGTTCACTGCAAAACAGGGTTGTGTTTTTTTATGTGGTCAACAGGGGTATTTCAACGGGTCCTGTCCTTCTTAACCATTAGACGATCAGTGTTGATCTGGGGATGCTTCAGCAAGGCTGGAATTGGGCAGGTTAATCTTTGTGAAGGATTTATGAATCAAGCCGCATACTAGGTTATCCTGGAAAAAAAGTTGATTCCTTCTGCTCAGGCAATGTTCCCCAACTATGTGGACTGGTTTTTCCAGCAGGACAATGCACCATGCCACACAGCTAGGTCAATTAAGGTGTGGATGAAGGACCACCACATCAAATTCCTGTCATGGCTAGCCCAATCTCCAGACCTGAACTACATTGAAAAACTATGGAATGTAATCAAGAGGAAGATGGATATTCACAAGCCATCAAACAAAGAAGAACTGCTTAAATTTTTGTACCAGAAGTGGCATAAGGTCACCCAAAAGCAGTGTGAAAGACTGGTGGAAAGCATGCCAAGTAGTGTTGAGCGATACCTTCCGATATCAGAAAGTATCGGTATCGGATTGGATCGGCCGATATTCAAAAAATATCGGATATCGCCGATACCGATACCCGATCCCAATGCAAGTCAATGGGACCAAAATATTGGAATTAAAATAAACCCTTTCTTTCCTTGTAGGGTCATTCTACATAAAGGAAAACAACTAAGAATAATGTAGGATGTATTGGGGGAGGTGGCGGAGACATTAAAGGCATAGAGGTTTAGCCCAATCAAATAGAATAGCAGGAATTTTATTTTTTTTTAAGACGTTCGGAGTTACAAAGATATTGACTATGTTAAGATATTTTTTTATTTTGGCAGATATTGATGTTTCACTACTTTCACGCCCTTCACCTTTTTTTTTTACTTTTCCCACACTTTCTTCTTCATCATCATCAGCATCTTTGACATCAACTTCTTCTTCACCTTATTCATCTTCTTCATCTTCTACCTATATTTTTTTTTGTTACATTCTTCATATTATTTTTATTCAACTATTATTATTCTTCCTATTCTACTTCTTCATCATATTCTTATTTGTGACAGGCATTCCCGTAGTTGTTATCTATAAAAGTTTGAAGATTACACCTTCCGTTCTGCCTGTCACAAAAGAGTTACATTTGTCCGCTGTCAGTTTGGCCTGCAGCATCAGGCTTTATCCAGGAGCACCACGAGGAGGAACGGACTCACCCCCATACACTGCTTAGTCTTCTTCTGCATATAATTTAGATAATATCTTTTGCTCTGATATTAAGTGTTATGCTTAATGATCTTCTGCTCTTTGTTCTGCAGCCTCTTGTTCTTCTGCTTCTCGGTCTTCCATGTCGTCGTCTCCAGGGTCGTCGTCTCCAGGGTCGTCGTCTCTGGAGTCGTCGTCATCGGGGTGGTCTTCAGGGTCGTCGTCTCCAGCGTTGTCGTCATCTCCGTGGTTGTCGTCTCTAGTGTCGTCGTCATCTTAGGGGTGGTCTTCCGGGTCGTCGTCTTTAGGGTCTTGAACTTGGAAATGTAGCAGAAGGTACAAGAAGGCTGAGAAAATGCCGAGAACCAGCTGATGGAACTGGAACTCGGATGGCTACCCGAAGGTCCAAGAGCCAATGGAACTACCGAGGACCAGCTGATGTTACTGGAACCCGGTTACTAAGCAGGAGGTACCCGTGCCAGAAAGCACTACCAAGGACCACCTGACTTTGGTGGAACTCGGATACCCAGAAGGAGGCACCTAAGCCAAAGGCTATGCCCGGAACCAGCTGATCGTACTGGAACCAGGATGGGGAGCAGAAGGTACAAGAGCAAAAGACACTGCCGAGAACCAGCTGACGGTACTGGAACCCGGATGGGTAGCCGAAGGTCCAAGAGCCAATGGAACTACCGAGAACCAGCTGACGTTACTGGAACCCGGTTACTAAGCAGGAGGTACCTGTGCCTGAAAGCACTACCAAGGACCACCTGACGTTGGTGGAACTCGGATACCCAGAAGGAGGCAACTAAGCCAAAGGCTCTGCCTGGAACCAGCTGACGGTACTGGATCCAGGATGGGGAGCAGAAGGTACAAGAGCAAAGGACACTGCCGAGAACCAGCTGACGGTACTGGAACCCGGATGCGTTGGCCAACTGTGCAAGAGCCAATGGCACGACCGAGGACCAGCTGACGGTGCTGGAACCTGGTTACTAAACAGGAGGTACCCGTGCTAAAAAGCCCTACCAAGGACCGGCTGACGTTGGCGGAACTCGGATACCCAGAAGGAGGCACCTAAGCCAAAGGCTCTGCCTGGGACCAGCTGACGGTGCTGGAACCAGGATGTGGGCCAGAAGGTCCACAGGAGAGAAGAGAACAGCTAGGCCGCGAGGCTGCCGCAGTTACCGAACACCAACAGTCCTACAGGGGGAGCTTGGCCTACTGGCACTACAGAACCAGCCTTGATTGCCAATTCCCACAGCCCACATAGGAAGCTCCTAAACTGGAGGCACCATGGAGTTGGCTAACCCGACCGCAACACGACGGGACAATATATTGGAGTCTAAGTGACCTTGACACTACCCAGAACCAGCTGACGGTGCTGGAACCAGGCTGGGCAGGAGGGAGTACCCGTGACAAAGACACTGCCAAGAACCAGCTGACGGTACTGGAACCCGGATGCGTTGGCCAAGTATGCAAGAGCCAATGGCACGACCGAGGACCAGCTGACGGTGCTGGAACCCGGAATGCTAAGCAGGAGGTACCCGTGCTAAAAAGCACTACCAAGGACCTGCTGACGTTGGCGGAACTCGGATACCCAGAAGGAGGCACCTAAGCCAAAGGCTCTGCCCGGAACCAGCTGACGGTGCTGGAACCAGGATGTGGACCAGAAGGTCCACAGGAGAGGAGAGAACAGCAAGGCCGCGAGGCTGCCGCAGTTACCGAACACCAACAGTCCTACAGGGGGAGCTTGGCCTACTGGCACTACAGAACCAGCCTTGATTGCCAATCCCTACAGCCCACATAGGAAGCTCCTAAACTGGAGGCACCATGGAGTTGGCTAACCCGACCGCAACACAACGGGACAGCGTATAGGTGTGTAAGTGACCTTGACACTACCCGGAACCAGCTGACGGTGCTGGAACCAGGATGTGGACCTATTGAAGATTGTCTTCCTAGAGCCCCAACTAGTGGTGTTGGAGCAAATGGTCAGCAGGGGGAGCGGAGTGTAGGCCGAAGCCTGCACTGGAGGCAGCTTTGTGTCTGCGTGGCGTTTGCAGGACACATTGCCGGCTACACAGCAGGGGAACAGCTGGCGTTGCTGAACCCCACTGACACATTGGTGGGTGTTTTTCTCTGTGCAGCCAGCACTTCCGGGCACCAACTGGCGGTGTTAGAGCACAGGGTCAGCAGGAGGAGCAGAGCGTAGGCCAAAGCCTAAATGAACCAATTTCAAAGGTAACCTTTAACACCCCCTCAGGTGTTACAAAGTAGAAGAGCCACACCTTGTGCAGCAGTAATGCTGCACAAGTAAAAGGTTGCTCTTTAAATTTTGCTCCTTGCACACGCTGAATGAAACACGTATACAAAATAGCCCATTATACAGTCAAACTGCATTAGAGGCGTGCCTTGCCTTTTTAATGAGACGCAGCACAGGTGTCAAAAATAACTACTTGGTGCTTGGCGCAGCCTCCTGAGCGTCGTTATTTGCTGTACAGGAGTCTGCACTCTTGTGTTATCCCTTGGCCATGCGCTGTTAGCGCTGCCCGTCTTCTGACCTCATTACATGTCGGCCGGTGTGGTTAGCCATGCCCATGAATCCCAGACCTGCAGTGTCTTTTCATAAATTCACACTGCGGGGCTGGGATTCATGGCCTTGCGCAGTAAATATGTTCACCTCTCACACATGTCCTTACACCTGCTTCAGACGAGGTGGCCTCAGCTGATCCCTTATCGCATGCCACGGCCATGAGGCCGCACATTCTGAAGAAGGCGGAAGGAGATGAGTGAAGACAGGCGAAGATATGCACTGCTCATGCCCATCAATCACACCCTCGCAGTCAAAATAAATAAGACACTGAGGGGCGTTGTGTTGGGCAGGGCGGACGCACAGGCACAGCAAGCCAACCAATGATGTCAGAAGATGGCTAGCGCTACCAAGGGGGTTGCTGTGTGTCATTTAAAAGGAAAGTCACACCTCAGGGACGGTGTAATGGTCTCAGGTGACACATTTTGTACGTGTTGAGTTCGACGTGTGCAAGGAGAAAAAGTGAGCCACCTTGTACAAATGCAGCATTACTGCTGTACAAGGTGGCTGTTATACATAGAAACGCCTGGGGGGGCGCAGGTTCCCTTTAATTTCAGTTCAGGTGTCTGCGTGGCGTTTGCAGGACACGTTGCCGGCTACACAGCAGGGGAACAGCTGGCGTTGCTGAACCCCACTGACACATTGGCGGGTGTTTTTCTCTGTGCAGCTAGCACTTCCAGGCACCAAGTGGTGGTGTTAGAGCCCAGGGTCCGCAGGAGGAGAGGAGCAGAGTGTAGGCCGAAGCCTGCACTGGAGGCAGCTTTAGGTCTGTTGTGCCAGCGTGGCTTGTGCTGGACATGTTGCCGGCTACACAGCAGGGAAACAGCTGGTGTTGCGGAACCCCACTGACACATTGGCGGGTGTTTTTCTCTGTGCAGCCAGAACTTCCGGGCACCAACTGGCGGTGTTAGAGCCCAGGGTCTGCAGGAGGAGCAGAGTGTAGGCTGAAGCCTAATTGAACCAATTTCAAAGGTAACCTTTAACCCCCCCTCAGGTGTTACAATGTAGAAGAGCCACACCTTGTGCAGCAGTAATGCTGCACAAGTAAAAGGTTGCTCTTTAAATTTTGCTCCTTGCACACGCAGAATGAAACACGTATACAATTTAGCCCATTATACAGTCTAACTGTATTGGAAGCGCGACTTGCCTATTTAATGAGACGCAGCACAGGTGTCAAAAATAATACCTTGGTGCTGGGCGCAGCCTCCTGTGCGTCGTTATTTGCTGTACAGGAGTCTGCACTCTTGTGTTATCCCTTGGCCATACGCTGTTAGCGCTGCCCGTCTTCTGACCTCATTTCATGTCGGCCGTTGTGGTTAGCGATGCCAATGAATCCCAGACCCGCAGTGTGTTTTCATAAATTCACACTGCGGGGTTGGGATTCATGGTCTTATGCAGTAAATATGTTCGCCTCTCACACATGTCCTTATAGCTGCTTCAGACTGGGCGGCCTCCGCTGATCCCTTATTGCATGCCACGGCCATGAGGCCGCACAGTCTGAAGAAGGCGGAAGGAGATGAGTGAAGACAGGCAAAGATATGCACTGCACATGCCCATCAATCACACCCTCGTAGTCAAAATAAATAAGACACCGAGGGGCGTTGTGTCGGGCAGGGCGGACGCACAAGCGCAACCAGCCAAACAATGATGTCAGAAGACGGGCAGCGCTACCAAGGGGGTTGCTGCGTGTCATTTAAAAGGAAAGTTACACCTCTGGGACGGTGTAATGGTCTCAGGGGACACATTTTGTACGTGTTGAGTGCGACATGTGCAAGGAGAAAAAGTGAGCCACCTTGTACAAATGCAGCATTACTGCTGTACAAGGTTGCTGTTATACATAGAAACACCAGGGGGGGCAGGTTCCCTTTAATTTCAGTTCAGGTGTCTGCGTGGCGTTTGCAGGACACGTTGCCGGCTACACAGCAGGGGAACAGCTGGCGTTGCTGAACCCCACTGACACATTGGCGGGTGTTTTTCTCTGTGCAGCTAGCACTTCTGGGCACCAACTGGCGGTGTTAGAGCCCAGGGACAGCAGGAGGAGGAGATGAGCAGAGTGTAGGTCGAAGCCTGCACTGGTGGCAGCTTTAGGTCTGTTGTGCCAGCGTTGCTTGTGCTGGACACGTTGCCGGCTACACAGCAGGGGAACAGCTGGCTTTGCTGAACCCCACTGACACATTGGCGGGTGTTTTTCTCTGTGCAGCTAGCACTTCTGGGCACCAACTGGCGGTGTTAGAGCCCAGGGTCTGCAGGGGGTGCAGAGTGTAGGCCGAAGCCTGCACTGGAGCAAGTTGAAAGGGAAGCTTTAACCCCCCCAGGTGTTTGTTGCTGAAAGAGCCATCTTGTACAGCACTAATACTGCAAAAGCAAAAGGTGGCTCTTTAAATTATGCTCCTTGCAAACGCTGAACTACACACTTATGTAATGTGTCCCCACACTCCGTTAAACCGTCCCGGAGGTGGGACTTTCCTTTGTAATGTGACGCAGCACAGCCGTCATTCCTACCCATTTGGTGCCGTGCACCGCCTCCTCAGCGTTGTTTGATTCTGTCACGGAGCCTGCTCTGTAATTTTATCCCTTGGCCATGCACACTTAGCATTGCCCGTCTTCTGACATCATTTAAGTTTCAGGCTGGCAGTGCCTGTGCATCCACGCTGCCCGAGATCCCACCTCGCAGTGTCGTCTAATGTAATCCCACTGCGGGCCTGGGATACCTGGGCATGCGCAGTTCATATCCTCGCCTCTCACTCCCCTCCTTCCTGCTTCTTCAGACTGTGCGCCGTCACGGCCGTGGCATGCTATTAGGGATTAGCTGACGCCGCCTAGTCTGAAGAAGCCGGAAGGAGGGGAGTGAGAGGCGAGGATATGCACTGCGCATGGCCATGGATCCCAGGCCCACTGTGGGATCACATTAGACGACACTGCAAGGTGGGATTTCGGGCAGCATGGAGGCACAGGCGCAGCCAGCCTGACAACAAATGATGTCAGAGGACGGGCAGCGCAAACTGTGCATGGCCAAGGGATAACATAACAGCGTAGGGTCCGTGACAGAATCAAACAATGCTAAGGACGAGGCGTACGGAGCCAAGGGGGTAGATATGATGGCTGTGCTGCGTCACATTACAAAGGAAAGTCCCACCTCCGGGACGGTTTGACGGTGTGAGGGGACACATTACATGAGTGTGTAGTTCAGCGTTTGCAAGGAGCATAATTTAAAGAGCCACCTTTTCCTTGTGCAGTATTAGTGCTGCACAAGGTGGCTCTTTCAGTAACAAACGCCTGGGGGGGGACAGGTTCCCTTAAATTTTAGTTGTGCCAGCGTGGCGGTCGCATGACACGTTGCCGAATACACAGCAGGGCAGCAGCAGGCGTGACTGAACCCCACTAACACATTGGCAAGGTGTTTGGCTCTGTGCAAACAGCACTTCCGGGCAGCAACCAGCAGTGTTGGAGCCCAGGGACAGCAGGAGGAGCAGAGTGTAGGCCGAAGCCTGCACTGTAGGCATGTAAATGTCTGTTAGTTTGCCGGCGTGGCGGTCACATGACACGTTGCCGGATACACAGCTGGGAATCAGCTGACGTTACTGAAACCCAATCACACGGCAGCAAGTGTTAACTGGGCAGCCAGTGCTTCCACACACCAACTGGCGGTCTTAGAGCCCAGGGACAGCAGGAGGAGCAGATTGGAGGTATTGCCGCACAGACAGCTGGGGATCAGCTGACGTTATTGAACCCCAATAACAGAGGAGCGACTGTTGACTGTGCAGACAGCACTTCGAGGCACCAACTGGCGGTGTTAGAGCCCAGGGACAGCAGGATGAGCAGATTGGAGGTATTGCCGCACACACAGATGGGGATCAGCTGATGTTACTGAACCCCAATAACAGAGGAGCGACTGTTGACTGTGCAGACAGCACTTCCAGGCACCAACTGGCGGTGTTAGAGCCCAGGGACAGCACGAGTAGCAGAGGAGCAGAGTGTAGGCCGAAGCCTGATTGGAGCAAGTTAAAAGGGAAACCTGATGTCTTCTGACATCATTTAGGTGTCAGGCTGGCAGTGCATGTGCGTCCACGCTGCCCGAGATCCCACCTCGCAGTGTCGTCTAATGTAATCCCACTGCGGGCCTGGGATCCATGGGCATGCGCAGTGCATATCCTCGCCTCTCACTTCCCTCTTCTTCAGACTGTGCGGCGTCACGGCCGTGGCATGCTATTAGGGATCAGCTGACGGCGCACAGTCTGAAGAAGGCGGAGGGAGATGAGCGAGAGCCTGAGGTGAAGATATGCACTGTGCATGCCCATGGATCCCAGGCCCGCAGTGTGATTAAATCAGAAGACACTGCGAGGCGAGATCACGGCCAGCGCGGCCGCACAGGCGCAGCCAGCCTGACACCAAATTATGTGAGAAGACAGGCAGCACTAAGTGGGCATGGCCAAGGGATAACAGAACAGCGCAGGCTCTGTGATAGCTTAAAACAACGCTGAGGAAGCGGCACACGGCACCAAGTGGGTAGGAATGACGACTGTGCTGCGTCCCATTACGAAGGAAAGTCCCACCTCCGGGACGGTGTAACGGTATCAGTGGACACATTTTATAAGTGTTAAGTTCTGCGTGTGCAAGGAGCTAAACTAAAAGAGCTACCTTTTCCTTGTGCAGCAATACTGCTGCACAAGGTGACTCTTTCAGTAACAAATGCCTGGGGGGGGACAGGTTCCCTTACAATACAGTTGTTGTGTCAGTGTGGCGGTTGACGGACACATTGCCGGCTACACAGCTGGGGATCAGCTGACGTTACTGAAACCCAATAACACTGGGTCGTATGTTTTGACTGTGCAGCCTGCACTTCTGAGCCTCAACTGGCGGTGTTGGAGCCCAGGAATTGCAGTTCAGGTGGTAGAAAGATGAACTCATCAGGAGACTGGGATGACACCCAATTACTTAATCAGGCAGAGGAGTGGCAAATTCCTGCGAGATCCAGGCCTGGTTCATTTTCAGAAAAGTAAGCCGGTCAACGTTATCGGAGGATAGTCACATGCGATGGTTTGTTAGTACACCACCTGCAGCACTAAAGACGCGTTCCGATAAGACACTAGCCGCAGTGCAAGCCAGCACCTCCAATGCATACTGGCTTACCTCTGGCCATGTATCCAGCTTAGAGACCCAAAACTTGAAAGAGGAAGAGCCGTCTGGGAGTACAGTAAGAGGGCAAGACATGTAGTCTGTCACCATCTGACGGAACCGTTGCCTCCTGCTGACTGGTGATGGTGTAGACATTTGGGGCGGGCACACAAAACTGTGCCACAGTTGGGCCATACTGGTCTTGCCTTGGGCAGAGGCACTGCTTCTGCTCCCTCATTGTGCAGAGCCTCCTCCACTGCCTCGACGCACTGAGCTGCTTTGTAAAGCACTAGCAGCACTCCTCTCAGTTGGACTGGAGAAGATGATGGAATTCACCAGTGTGTCTTGGTACTCCCGCATTTCACGCTCCCGGGTCAACGGTGGGATGAGGTTTTGTACGTTGTCCCGGTAGCGAGGATCGAGGAGGGTGTACACCCAATAATCAGGCATGTTGAGAATGTGGTCGATGCGGCGGTCGTCTCTCAGGCACTGCAACATGAAATCAACCATGTGCTGCAGACTGCCAACTGGCCCAGAAACTCTGTCCCCTGCTTGAGACGTGATCTCTGCCCGCTCTTCATCAACCCACCCTCGCTGTACACACTGACTACTGGCCAATTGTGTAACTCCCTCCTCTAGGCGGAGGTCTTCCTCCTCCATTGACTCCTCCTCATCCTCCTCACAAAGTGTCCCCTGCCTACGCCTTTGTGAGGAACCACGTGGCGCTGACTGTCCAGAAGCTGATGGAAATGGAGACTCCTCATCCTCCACCTCTTCCACAACATCATCCCTTAGCGCTTGCAGTGTTTGTTGAAGCAGGCAGATAAGGGGGACATTCATGCTGACTAGTGCATCATCTGCACTTGCCATCCGCGTGGAATAATCGAAGGGACGCAAAACCTGGCAGACGTCCTTCATAGTGGCCCACTCTGTGGTTGTGAAGTCTGAACGGCGCGGAGTGCGACTTCTTTGCGCCTGATGCAGCTGGTACTCCATTACTGCTTGCTGCTGCTCACACAACCGCTCCAACATATGTAACGTGGAATTCCACCTGGTAGGTAGGTCACATATGATGCGATGTTCCGGAAGGCGGAATCGGCGCTGCAGAGCAGCAATGTGCGATCTTGCCGTGCTGGAACGCCGTAAGTGAGCACACTCTAGGTGGGCCTTGTGCAGCAGTGCATCAAGATCCGGATAGTCCCTCAGAAAATTCTGCACAACCAAATTGAGCACATGTGCCAGAGATGGGATGTGAGTGAGGTTGCCAAGGGCCAAAGCTGCCACCAGATTTCGGCCATTGTCACACACTACCATGCCTGGCTGGAGATTCGCTGGCACAAACCACACATCGCTCTCCTGCTTGATGGCATTCCAGAGCTCCTGCGCTGTGTGGCTTCGATTCCCCAAAGAAACTAATTTCAAGACGGCCTGTTGATGTTTGGCCACGGCTGTGCTCATGTCGGTCGTAACAGGTAAACGTTCACGGGTCCATGTGGAGGTGGACTGTGACGGCTCCTGCAGCGATGATTCTGAGGAACTTGTGTATGAGGAGGAGTCAATGCGTACAGACTGGATTCCTGCAATCCTTGGAGTGGGCAGGACACGTCCTGCGCCACTCGCACGATCTGTACCCGGCTCAACAACATTAACCCAATGGGCAGTGAGGGAAAGGTATCGCCCCTGTCCATGTTGACTGGTCCACGCATCGGTGGTGAGGTGGACCTTGCTACTGACGGCGTTCAGTAGCGCATGTTTTATGTGTCCCTCCACATGCTTGTGCAGGGCAGGGACGGCTTGCCTGCTGAAATAAAAGCGGCTGGGCACCTTGTACTGTGGGACTGCCAATGCCATCAAGTCATGGAAGCTGTCAGCCTCCACCAGCCTGAATGAGAGCATTTCCAGTGACAGAAGTTTGGCAATGCCTGCATTCAAAGCCTGTGCTCGGGGGTGGTTTGCCGAGAATGGCCGCCTTTTCTCCCATGCCTGTACTACCGATGGCTGTAGACTGGGCTGGGAGTGTGAGGATGACTGGGAAGCCGCGGCAGGGGGCCTGAAACCAGCTATAGCTGGAACTTGTACAGCTCACGCCCTTATGATCTGGTTACAGCAAATTGAAGACCAGCTAAGGAATAAAGTTCCTAGGAATGACATTCTTACAAACATATCCCTAGTTCAAGGGGCAGCAGCCTTCTTGGCAGATTCCTCCGTGGACTCTGTGAAATTAACGGGTAGAGCAGCGGGCCTGTCCAACGCGGCCAGGAGAGCCTTATGGCTCAAAGGGTGTCCAGGAGATTTGCCATCCAAACATAAGCTTTGCTTCATCCCATGCGACGGTCAACTCCTCTTTGGGAAGTTAGAAGAGATATTGGAACAGGCAGGAGACAAAAAGAAAGCCTTTCCAACCTTCCCTAAAGATCCTAAAAAACCTTTTTTTCGGAGAAGATTTAACAGAGGCCGACCTCCAGGAGATAGGAGAAATTTTGATTTCAAAGATAAAAGGAGTTCGGGCTATATGTTCAAAGGGCCCTCTACCTCAGCAAAAAAGTCCCCCCAATGACATTACATCTCAGGTTGGAGGAAAACTCTCCCTCTTCTATCCAGCCTGGATAAACATCTCCCTCAGCACCTAGGTTCTAAATATTATAAAAGACGGCCTAAAAATAAAATTTATCCGTCCACCCAGTCACAATTTTATAATAACACCTCAAAGGAAAGTCCAGCAGGAACAATTAGTTCTAGAGACAGAAGTCCTTGGTCTGATTCAAAAAAATGTATTGCAAGACGTCCCGGTTCAGGAAGTAGGAAGGGGGTTTTACTCCCCCCTCTTTCTGATACAAAAACCCGATGGCTCTTGGAGAACCATAATCAACCTAAGAAAACTCAACCATTCAATAGACAACTACTCCTTCAAGATGGAGTCCATCAATACAACCACAAAGCTTCTGTTTCCTCACTGCTTTATGGCAGTAATAGACTTGAAGGAGGCATATTACCATATTCCAATACATCGCGGATACTGGAGATACTTGAGAGTGGCACTCTACATACAAAACCAAGTGAAACATTACCAATATACAGCCCTTCCATTCGGCCTATCTACAGCTCCCAGGGTCTTCACCAAGGTGATGGCAGAGGTAATGTCATACCTTCGTTCCCGGAATGTCGTGATTGTCCGATACTTGGACAATTTTCTTGTGATAGGGAAGACAGAGGCCGATTGCTCCCATCAGATAACAGTAGTGACATCAACTCTAATAGAGCTGGTTTGGATGATAAATGTTCCCAAATCGAAATTAGTTCCAGTAAAGGTGCAGTCCTTCCTAGGTTTAATACTAGATTCAGAACGTCAGCTCTGCCTCCTCCCGGAGAACAAAGTAGCCAAAATAATCAACTTGACCACTGCAGCAATACACCAACCCGAGATGACCCTAAGAAAAGTGATGTCCCTACTAGGCTCGTTAACATCTTGCATTCCGGCCGTAGGATGGGCACAATTCCACCTGAGACAACTGCAGTGGGAAGTTCTGTCAGCTCAAAGACTGTTAAAAGGGCGTTTGGAAGGAAATCTATGTCTTCATCGGGATGTAAGAGATTCCTTAGTTTGGTGGACCATAGAGGAACATCTAACTATGGGAGTCCAGTGGCAGAAACCGGTCGAGGACATCATCACGACCGACGCAAGCGGTTTAGGTTGGGGAGCTCACTTAAGATCCCATTCAGTTCAAGGAACTTGGTCCTCCCAAGAAAGGAGCTATGGCTCAAACGTAAAAGAACTATGGGCAGTAGAAAAGTCCTTGAAACATTTTCTTCCCCTGCTCCAGGGCCGCCATGCTCGAATCATGATGGACAATCGAGCAGTAGTGGCCTACATCGATCACCAGGGGGGATGAGGTGTTGGAACCTCATGGAGGTGTCAAACTTACTATTTCATTGGGCAGAACAACACCTATCTTCCCTAACAGCACTACACATAAGAGGTGTAGAAAACTCACAGGCAGATTTTCTGAGTCGCAGAATTCTGAGACAAGGGGAATGGTCCCTGAATTCTGGGGTATTCCAACAAATAATACAGGCCTGGGGTACACCAGAGATAGACTTATTTGCCACCTCACACAACAAGAAAGTGAAAAAATTCTGCTCACTGAACCCAAAGGAACATCCTTTCGCGGTAGATGCCCTACTAATACCGTGGAAATTCTCTCTGGCTTACGCATTTCCCCCGATAGTATCCCCAAAATTCCTCCTTGGGATCTAAATCTAGTCTTGGAGGCTTTAACCAAAGATCTTTTTGAGCCTTTGCAGGACATATCACCTAATTTACTCACCCTGAAAACAGTCCTACTAGTAGCCCTAACATCGGCCCGTAGGGTAGGTGACTTACAAGCTCTATCAATATGCCCTCCTTACACTCAGATTCTTGATGACAGGATAATCCTAAAACCAGATCCAACAGTAGTCCGGAAAATCAGAGAAGACCGAGCGAAAATAATACTCATAGCTCCATTCTGGCCAAAAAGACCATGGTTCTCCCTTCTAAGGCAGATGTCGTTAACAGACCCATGGATTCTGCCAGATGTGCCAGACCTGTTGACCCAGGGACCAGTGACCCACTCTCAGGTGAAGGGCTTCCATCTGGCAGCCTGGAATTTGAGAGGGCGCTACTGAGTCGCCAAGGATTCTCACCAGGGTTAATCTCCACCCTGTTAAAAAGCAGAAAGCCTATAACATCCAGAATCTACGGTAGGACCTGGAAGAAATTTTTAGACTTCTTGGGTGATCCGTTAGGGGATGTAGCTCCAGTGGGTCCCATCCTAGAATTTCTACATGCAGGTTTGCAACTAGGATTAGCAACTAGCACCCTTAAGGTTCAAGTTTCAGCCTTAGGGGCCCTATATAATTGCAACCTAGCATCTAATAGGTGGGTTTCACGATTTATAAAATCCTGTGGCAGGTCTAGACCGGTTATTATCCCCAAAATTCCTCCTTGGGATCTAAATCTAGTCTTGGAGGCTTTAACCAAAGATCTTTTTGAGCCTTTGCAGGACATATCACCTAATTTACTCACCCTGAAAACAGTCCTACTAGTAGCCCTAACATCGGCCCATAGGGTAGGTGATTTACAAGCTCTATCAATATGCCCTCCTTACACTCAGATTCTTGATGACAGGATAATCCTAAAACCAGATCCAGCATATCTCCCCAAAGTAGTCCAAAAATTTCATAGGAGTCAGGAGATTCCGTTACCATCATTTTGTAATAATTCTAAAAATCCGGGGGAACAAAAGTTCCATATGTTAGATGTAAACAGATCCATATTACAATACATGACCATGACTAGTCAGTGGAGGAAAGATCAAACCCTATTTGTAGCCTTTCAGGGTAGTAAAAAGGGGTGTGGGGTAGCTAAAAGTACCATTGCTAGATGGATCAGGAAGGCCATTAGTCTGTCCTATTCTGCAAGTGGCACTCCGGTTCCTGACCGCATCAAGGCTCACTCCACCAGAGCTATGGCTACCTCCTGGGCAGAGAAGGCTGAGGTATCAATTGACCAAATTTGCAAGGCCGCTACCTGGTCCTCACCCTCGACTTTTTTCAAACACTACCGGCTAGACCTTTCCTCCTCTGCTGACCTAACCTTTGGTAGAAGGGTACTCCAAGAGGTGGTCCCCCCCTAAGGTTTTTTCTTTCTACAAAAGTCTCTCAGGTGTGCCGTCATGGGGGAAGGGAAAACACCAATGTTACTTACTGGTAGCCGTTTTTTCCGGAACCCATGACGGCACCCGTATATTCCCCCCCTTTTTTACCCTTTCGGTGTGCACTTTTGTTTTGGGTGCTTTTAGTTAATATGATGTGGTGTTGGATTGCCATGTGTACTAACCTGGGGGGCCTCTCATGCTCTGAAAACCAACTGAAGCGACCGAGAGGTACCGCCCTTTTATTTTCAGTAGGGTTTCCTGTCCTGGCTGGGCGGATTACCTCTCTCAGGTGTGCCGTCATGGGTTCCAGAAAAACCGGCTACCAGTAACCCAGTAAGTAACCTTGGTGTTTCTGACACCTGACTTCATGAGTATAGATCTGTTTTGTATTAAACAGCCATCGTCTCTTCAGTCTGCGTCCAACAGATACTGCAGAACAGAATCAGGACGCAATGATGTCAAAAACCTTACCACTAACAACCTAAGTGGTTTGTAGAGGAAATACATAGGAGACACGGTCAAGATACCCCAAAAAAAGTTTATTAACAACAAATATTAGTAATATTTAAAACATAACTGGTACAGACCAAAATCCAACAGGACATTTACACAATATTGTCCTGCCATGCCACACATCCAATATCAGAATAAAAAAAGGCAGCAAATTGGTTCCGCAGGTGGCCAACTTCAGCAGTTGACCGCAGCGGGTGATGCTGGTAATCTGACAATGGGTTTGCAACTGGTTCATCCAGTTCAATGTTGGGTTGCTCCTTAGCCATTATGTAATTGTGGAGAACCACACAGGCTTTGACCACCTCATCGACTGTCTCCATTTTTAGATTAATGGCTGTTGCAAGAATGCACCATTTTGAGACTAGAATCCTAAAGGTACACTCTACTGTTCTTTGGGCCCTGGTCAGTCTGTAGTTAAATATCCTTTTAGTGTGGTTCAAGTCCCGACTGGAATATGGCTTCAGTAGGTTTTTACACATCTGAAAGGCCTCATCCCCAACCATAACAAATGGCATCGGTGGGCCTTCAGTGTTGGGGAGAAGTCGTGGCCATGGAAAATTAAATTTTTTGCCATACACACGTCGGCCCATATCCGAGTCCTTGAAAGTCTGGGAATCGTTGCCACGGCCAAAAGCTCCAATGTCGACAGCGATGAAGCCACAGTCCGCATCTGCTATTGCCATGAGCACAACAGAAAAATATATTTTATAGTTGAAGTACTCTGATCCTGTTCTTGCTGGTTTGATAATGTGGATGTGCTTTCCATCCACCGCACCCAGACAGTTGGGGAAATCACACACACTCCAGAATTTCTCTGCAATTCCCATCCACATGTCCTCGGTGGGTAGGGGTATAAACTCATACTGGAGAACATTCCACAAAGCCCGGCAGGTGTCCGCAACTATTCCGGACAGGATGGAAATTGCAAGGAAGTGGAGGGATGATAAGCTCTCTCCGGTTGCCAGAAATCTGTAATAAAATAAATAAAAAATAAATTACAATCAATTCTATTTATGGTGTTGTTATGCTAAAGACATAAAGGAAAATACAAAGAATACATGTCAGACCAACCAAAATTATGACTGGCATTTGTTTAGAATTGTTACGTACCTTAATGTAACCAGCAGACGTTCCTCTGTTGGAATTGCTCTACAGAGCTGGGTGTCCTGTCTCCGGATGGCTCCTTGGACACGACCAAGCAAATCCCGAAAAGAGTCTTGCGACATCCTGGTATATTCCGGGAATTTGTCCGGGTTGGCATTAAGCTCGCCATATAGCGTATGATAGGCTCCATGGCTCTCACGTAGTTCGATAATTGGGTGTCGCCAAAAACGCCTACGCCGTGTCCTTCTCCATCTTTCGCGATTTCTGTGTTGCTCCCAAGCAAACGCACAGGCAAGAAACAGCTTGATGCTTAAATCCAGGTTGAAATAAAAGCTCTCTATGCGAAGATCCATCATGACACAGGATACAGTAGCACACTGTTAAGATTTCAGCAGTCCAAGGGTCTATATATAGATATCTTATAATACACGCCCTCTGTAGTCCCATTGGCAGTGTCTGGTTATCTAGATTTTTCTCATGTAAAATTTTCCACCATGCGCACAAAAAACGCAAACGCATGACAAAACGCATGGAAAAGCGTGAAAATGCGGCGTTTTAGAAACCACATGCATTCCCGCATGCATCTAAAAATCTCTGCATTTGTACATGTTTCTATGCAGTTTTTCCTGCACTTGCAGATGCGGATTAAACGCTGCGGATTCGAATGCACATGTGAAACTAGCCTTAGACACTTGACTTCAATCAGAATTTCCCACAAGAAATTCAAGTCTAATAAGTCATCTCATAGATTGTAAGCTTGTGTGCAGGGCCCTCATTCCTCTTGGTTTCCGTTTTGCTCTAAGTGTTCATGGTTATGCTGTAATGTTTATTGTCTGTACAAGTCCCCTCTAAAATGAAAAGTGCTACAGAATATGTTGGTGCTATAATTATTATTATTATTATTATTATTATTATTATTATCTAGGTAGTCTTCCCTTTTGTCCAAATTGCTGCAAATTAGATTTATTTGTATAAACTGTATTCTCTTTCCTATACAATCAAAAAGTGCTATGCAAAAATATACCTGTGAGAAGGTAAGTAAACACTATTAGCCTATTTATGGTCAGTGAGGGCATATGCAAACATTAAAATTTAAACATTAAACATTTAACATTAAAAATTAAAATTTAATTTTGCCCAGTGTATACATTTGGCTATGACATAGTTCACTTTGCCTAACAAATAGATTTGGTTTTGATGACTAATTACTTGTCCAAAAAGAATACCAACTTTACATGGTTGAAATGTAACTTTGTGGTCATCAGTAAACTTTTTTGAATTTTCCAAATAATATCTATTGGGTTTACATTAATAACGCTAATCATAAATATTTCCCATAAAACACGATTTTTTATTATGACTCTTAACCCCTCTGTGACCTTAGACGTACTATCCCGTCGAGGTGCCCTGGGCTTATCTGACCCTGGACGGGATAGTACGTCATAGCCGATCGGCCGCGCTCACGGGGGGAGCGCGGCCGATCGCGGCCGGGTGTCAGCTGCTTATCGCAGCTGACATCCGGCACTATGTGCCAGGAGCGGTCACGGACCGCCCCCGGCACATTAACCCCTGGCACACCGCGATCAAAGATGATCGCGATGTGCCGGCGGTGCAGGGAAGCACCGCGCAGGGAGGGGGCTCCCTGCGGGCTTCCCTGAGCCCCCCGCAGCAACGCGATGTGATCGCGTTGCTGCGAGGGTCTCCTCACCTCCCTCCCTGCTCGAGCCCCGGATCCAAGATGGCCGCGGATCCGGGTCCTGCAGGGAGGGAGGTGGCTTCACAGAGCCTGCTCAGAGCAGGCACTGTGAAGCCTGCAGCGCTGCATGTCAGATCAGTGATCTGACAGAGTGCTGTGCAAACTGTCAGATCACTGATCTGTGATGTCCCCCCCTGGGACAAAGTAAAAAAGTTAAAAAAAAATTTTCCAAATGTGTAAAAAAAATAAAAAAAAATATTCCAAAATAATGAAAAAAAAAAAAATTATTATTCCCATAAATACATTTCTTCATCTAAATAAAAAAAAAAACCAATAAAAGTACACATATTTAGTATCGCCGCGTCCGTAACGACCCGACCTATAAAACTGTCCCACTAGTTAACCCCTTCAGTAAACACCGTAAGAAAAAAAAAAAAAAAATGAGGCAAAAAACAACGCTTTATTATCATACCGCTGAACAAAAAGTGGAATAACACGCGATCAAAAGGACAGATATAAATAACCATGGTACCGCTGAAAGCGTCATATTGTCCCGCAAAAAAAGAGCCGCCATACAGCATCATCAGCAAAAAAATAAAAAAGTTATAGTCCTGAGAATAAAGCGATGCAAAAATAATTATTTTTTCTGTAAAATAGTTTTTATCGTATAAAAGCGCCAAACCATAAAAAAATGATATAAATGAGGTGTCGCTGTAATCGTACTGACCCGAAGAATAAAACTGATTTATCAATTTTACCAAACGCGGAACGGTATAAACGCCTCCCCCAATAGAAATTCATGAATAGCTGGCTTTTGGTCATTCTTCCTCACAAAAATCGGAATAAAAAGCGATCAAAAAATGTCACGTGCCCAAAAATGTTTTCAATAAAAACGTCAACTCGTCCCGCAAAAAACAAGACCTCACATGACTCTGTGGACCAAAATATGGAAAAATTATAGCTCTCAAAATGTGGTATTGCAAAAAATATTTTTTGCAATAAAAAGGGTCTTTCAGTGTGTGACGTCTGCCAATCATAAAAATCCGCTAAAAAACTCGCTATAAAAGTAAATCAAACCCCCCTTCATCACCCCCTTAGTTAGGGAAAAATAAAAAAAAATGTATTTATTTCCATTTTCCCATTAGGGCTAGGGTTAGGGCTAGGGCTAGGGTTAGGGCTAGGGTTAGGGCTAGGGTTAGGGCTAGGGCTAGGGTTAGGGCTAGGGTTAGGGCTAGGGCTAGGGTTAGGGCTAGGGTTAGGGCTAGGGTTAGGGTTAGGGCTAGGGCTAGGGTTAGGGCTAGGGTTAGGGCTAGGGTTAGGGTTAGGGCTAGGTTAGGGCTAGGGTTAGGGTTAGGGTTGGGGCTACAGTTAGGGTTGGGGCTAAAGTTAGGGTTAGGGTTTAGATTACATTTACAGTTGGGAATAGGGTTGGGATTAGGGTTAGGGGTGTGTCAGGGTTAGAGGTGTGGTTAGGGTTACCGTTGGAATTAGGGTTAGGGGTGTGTTTAGATTAGGGTTTCAGTTATAATTGGGGGGTTTCCACTGTTTCGGCACATCAGGGGCTCTCCAAACACGACATGGCGTCCGATCTCAATTCCAGCCAATTCTGCGTTGAAAAAGTAAAACAGTGCTCCTTCCCTTCCGAGCTCTCCTGTGTGCCCAAACAGGGGTTTACCCCAACATATGGGGTATCAGCGTACTCAGGACAAATTGGACAACAACTTTTGTGGACCAATTTCTCCTGTTACCCTTGGGAAAATACAAAACTGGGGGCTAAAAAATAATTTTTGTGGGAAAACAAAAAGATTTTTTATTTTCACGGCTCTGCGTTATAAACTGTAGTGAAACACTTGGGGGTTCAAAGTTCTCACAACACATCTAGATAAGTTCATTGAGGGGTCTAGTTTCCAATATGGGGTCACTTGTGGGGGGTTTCTACTGTTTAGGTACATTAGGGGCTCTGCAAACGCAATGTGACGCCTGCAGACCAATCCATCTAAGTCTGCATTCCAAATGATGCTCCTTCCCTTCCGAGCCCTCCCATGCGCCCAAACGGTGGTTCCCCCCCACATATCGGGTATCAGCGTACTCAGGACAAATTGGACAACAACATTTAGGGTCCAATTTCTCCTGCTAACCTTGGAAAAATACAAAACTGGGGGCTAAAATATAATTTTTGTGGAAAAAAAATATTTTTTATTTGCATGGCTCTGCGTTATAAACTGTAGTGAAATACTTGGGGGTTCAAAGCTCTCACAACACATCAAGATGAGTTCCTTAGGGGGTCTACTTTCCAAAATGGTGTCACTTGTGGGGGGTTTCTACTGTTTAGGTACATTAGGGGCTCTGCAAACGCAATGTGACGCCTGCAGACCATTCCATCTAAGTCTGCATTCCAAATGGCGCTCCTTCCCTTCCGAACCCTCCCATGTGCCCAAACGGTGGTTCCCCCCCACATATGGGGTATCAGCGTACTCAGGACAAATTGGACAACAACTTTTGGGGTCCAATTTCTCCTGTTACCCTAGGGAAAATACAAAACTGGGGGCTAAAAAATAATTTTTGTGGGAAAAAAATTTAGTTTTATTTTTATGGCTCTGCATTATAAACTTCTGTGAAGCCCTTGGTGGGTCAAAGTGCTCACCACACATCCAGATAAGTTCCTTAGGGGGTCTACTTTCCAAAATGGTGTCACTTGTGGGGGGTTTCAATGTTTAGGCACATCAGTGGCTCTCCAAACGCAACATGGCGTCCCATCTCAATTCCTGTCAATTTTGCATTGAAAAGTCAAACGGCGCTCCTTCCCTTCCGAGCTCTCCCATGCGCCCAAACAGTGGTTTACTGCCACATATGGGGTATCAGCGTACTCGGGACAAATTGGACAACAACTTTTGAGGTCCAATTTCTTCTCTTACCCTTGGAAAAATAAAAAAATTGGGGGCAAAAATATAATTTTTGTGAAAAAATATGATTTTTTATTTTTACGGTTCTGCATTATAAACTTCTGTGAAGCACTTGGTGGGTCAAAGTGCTCACCACACCTCTAGATAAGTTCCTTAGGGGGTCTACTTTCCAAAATGGTGTCACTTGTGGGGGGTTTCAATGTTTAGGCACATCAGTGGCTCTCCAAACGCAACATGGCGTCCCATCTCAATTTCTGTCAATTTTGCATTGAAAAGTCAAACTGCGCTCCTTCCCTTCCGAGCTCTCCCATGCGCCCAAACAGTGGTTTACTGCCACATATGGGGTATCAGCGTACTCAGGACAAATTGGACAACAACTTTTGAGGTCCAATTTCTTCTCTTACCCTTGGAAAAATAAAAAATTGGGGGCAAAAATATAATTTTTGTGAAAAAATATGATTTTTTATTTTTACGGTTCTGCATTATAAACTTCTGTGAAGCACTTGGTGGGTCAAAGTGCTCACCACACATCCAGATAAGTTCCTTAGGGGGTCTACTTTCCAAAATGGTGTCACTTGTGGGGGGTTTCAATGTTTAGGCACATCAGTGGCTCTCCAAACGCAACATGGCGTCCCATCTCAATTCCTGTCAATTTTGCATTGAAAAGTCAAATAGCGCTCCTTCCCTTCCGAGCTCTCCCATGCGCCCAAACAGTGGTTTACTGCCACATATGGGGTATCAGCGTACTCAGGACAAATTGGACAACAACTTTTTGGGTCCAATTTCTCCTGTTACCCTTGGTAAAATAAAACAAATTGGAGCTGAAGTAAATTTTTTGTGTAAAAAAGTTAAATGTTCATTTTTATTTAAACATTCCAAAAATTCCTATTAAACACCTGAAGGGTTAATAAACTTCTTGAATGTGGTTTTGAGCACCTTGAGGGGTGCAGTTTTTAGAATGGTGTCACACTTGGGCATTTTCTATCATATAGACCCCTCAAAATGACTTCAAATGAGACGTGGTCCCTAAAAAAAAATGGTGTTGTAAAAATGAGAAATTGCTGGTCAACTTTTAACCCTTATAACTCCCTAACAAAAAAAAAAATTGGTTCAAAAATTATGCTGATGTAAAGGAGACATGTGGGAAATGTTACTTATTAAGTATTTTGTGTGACATATCTCTGTGATTTAATTGCATAAAAATTCAAAGTTTGAAAATTGCGAAATTTTCAAAATTTTCGCCAAATTTCCGTTTTTTTCACAAATAAACGCAGGTACTATCAAAGAAATTTTACCACTATCATGAAGTACAATATGTCACAAGAAAACAATGTCAGAATCACCAGGATCCGTTGAAGCGTTTCGGAGTTATAACCTCATAAAGGGACAGTGGTCAGAATTGTAAAAATTGGCCTGGTCATTAACGTGCAAACCACCCTTGGGGGTAAAGGGGTTAATATGCCACCGTCCCGTGGCTACTGACATTCTCAATGACCGTGAAAAAAACAACAAAAGTGCAAACAATAGTGAAAAAACGGTGAAAAACCCTGGTTGGGGGAGGATTTTACTGAATCCTATTAAATTATCTATACTAATACCTGCCTAGCTGCGGGGGTTGGCACCCTAGGGGGAGCATTGTGGCGCTGTCATGTCGGACGCTGTTCACACTAGGGCGTCTGACAGACAGCGGTAATTCCACATTTGTTCACTATATGCTCAGTGGCGCCGGCTAGATTTTATCCAGGTTATCCAGGGTTAATCTGGCTGGTAATCTGGTTGGAGGCTGGGTCACGCCAATGGCCTTTAAATAGTCATTCTGGACTTTGGGCATCACCGATTATAGCTTGTGTCTTGTGCCTGGTGATCTCGGTCTGGAGTGGTAGTCTAGGAGTTGAAGTATCGTATCTGGTGGTGTATTATCCCTTATCATATTTCTCCTTCCTCTATTTGTGTTTATTTTTGCCCTGTGCACATTATAGTGTTTTCCTGTGTGTCTGCGGCGTGGTGCGTTTTCAGTTTTCCCTGTCTGTACTTTCTGTGTAGGTTCGTGTGTGGTCTTATCACTGGGTGGCGGGTGGAGGTTTCAGCATAGGGCTGAAACAGGAGTTAGGGTCAGGCCTGGCGGCCCAGACAAGCACACGATCAGTGTAAATTCTGGGAGAGGGACAGACAGGGTTTTCCCTAGTCTGAGGGATATCGCAGGGGCCCGGGTAATCAGCTTTAGTCTACCCAATACCCCCATGACATTATAATCAGCCCAAAATAAATTTTGGATGCCATGGATCCCATGATTTCCATAACCCGCCAGTTGGAGGCGCTGTCCTTACAGGTCACTGAGTTGAAGAGGACAGTTTAGCAACAAAGTCTTGTAGTGTCTAATGTGCAAGCTGAAACTGCAGGTAGAGTCGCAGAGCCAAAGATCCCTTTACCTGAGAGGTTTGCTGGGGAACGCGGTAAATTTGTTGTTTTTTGTGAAGCTTGCAAATTATATTTTCGTATGCGCCCGGTTTCCTCAGGTAATGAGGCTCAGTGTGTGGGCCTAGTATTGTCATTACTAAACGGAGACCCCCAAGCATGGGCGTTTTCATTACCATCTGATTCAACTGCATTTAACTCAGTGGAGATTTTTTTTTCTGCTCATGGACTCATTTATGATGATCCTGACAGACTGGCTCTAGCAGAGTCTAAAATACGCGCTCTCCGCCAGGGGGAGCGAATGGCGAAGGATTACTGTTCTGAATTTCGCCGCTGGGCAGTGGACACACAATGGAATGACCCTGCGTTGCGGAGTCAATTTGTACATGGGGTTTCGAGAAGGGTTAAACAAGCCCTCCTTATGTATGAGACTCCTGCTTCTCTAGAGTCTGCCATGAGTCTTGTTGTCCGCATTGATCGCCGTTTGCGTCAGGGGGCGCAAGAGACACCGTCTATGGGGGAGGGCGTAGGTGCACGTGTGGTTGCTGCAGGTGAGCCCATGGAGCCCATCTGAGCTTATGCATATTCTCCATGGGGGTCTCTCAATGTGTGCTCCCTGCCAGAGTTATTGTCGCTGGCAAAGAGCTGCCAATCACTGTTTTTGTGGATAGTGGGTCGGCCACTAATCTCATTGATGCGGAGTTTGCGTGCACGGCCGGGTTCACGGTCGATAAACTGCCTCATCCTCTCCGGGTGGTCACCATCAATGCTACTCCACTCCCACAGGGGGAGATTACTGAGTTTGTGGCTGAGGTTAAACTCCACATTGGGGTCCTACATTCTGAGCAAGTTACATGTAGGGTGCTCAGTAATCTTCCTGCACAAATGGTTATGGGTTTTCCATGGTTGTCTATGCACAACCCAGTGATTGACTGGAAAACTCAGGATATTATTCAGTGGAGCGGAATTTGCCAGGAGAATTGCCTGGCCACATGTGTGTCTGCTGTGACTTCCAGCATTCCTGAGTCACTGCTGGATTTCGCAGATGTGTTCTGTTGTGAATTCTGCTTTTGAGCTCCCTCTGGTGGTAGCAGATGGTAATGCAGTTGTTCCTGGGCTGCAGTCTTGGACAGGTGTATCTGCTAATTGCAGTTCTGACTGGGGTATTTAGGCTTGCAGGACTCATTAGTCCTTGCCAGTTGTCAATGTTTTTTGGGATATGATGGATCTCTTTCTGGCTTCTCCTGCTTGGTTGCCATTTCAGCAAAGTTAAGTGTCTGTTTCTTTTTCTGTGGCACACAGGCTGTGTGTTTGTTTTTGATTGTATTCCTGCTCTGAATGTAGGATGCGCTGGAGTTGCAGATTTACGCTCCTACGTCTTTAGTTAGATGTAGGAAGTTTTTGTATATTCTGCTGTGGATATTTTTGAAGGGTTTTAATACTGACCGCACAGAACTCTGTCCTATCCTGTCCTATTTAGCTAGAGTGGCCTCTTGTGCTAATTCCTGTTTTTCTGCCTGTGTATGTTTTTTCCTCTCTGACTCACCGCCAATATTTGTGGGGGGCTGTCTATCCTTTGGGGTTCTGCTCTGAGGCAAGATAGTATTCCTATTTCCATCTTTAGGGGTATTTAGTCCTCCGGCTGTGACGAGGTGTCTAGGATTGGTTAGGTACACTCCACGGCTACTTCTAGTTGCGGTGTTAAGATCAGGATTTGCGGTCAGTATAGTGACCACCTACTCCAGTGAAAGTTTTCATGCTGCTCCAATGTCACCGGATCATAACAGTGTTCTCTGAGAAGGGTTGCTCTGAATTGCCACTACATCGACCCTATGACTGTAGTATTAGGTTTAAACCAGGGGCCAAATTGCCGAAAGCTAGGATGTTTAACATCTCTAGTCCTGAGAGGCAAGCCCTAAAGGACTACATTGATGAGAGTCTGAGCAAAGGGCACATCAGGCCTTCGTCCTCACCTGTGGCAGCGGGGTTCTTCTTCGTTAAGAAGAAAGATGGCGGACTACGCCCGTGTCTGGACTTTAGGGAGTTAAACCAGATTACGGTTTGTGATCTATACCCTATGCCACTGATACCTGATTTGTTCAACCAGGTGGCTGGTGCTAAGTGGTCTTCCAAGCTTGACCTCAGGGGGGCGTACAACCTCATAAGAGTCCGTCAAGGTGATGAATGGAAGACGGCTTTTAATACTCCTGAGGGTCATTTTGAAAATTTGGTGATGCCATTTGGGTTGACAAACGCGCCTGCTGTATTCTAACATTTCATAAATTGTGTTCTCGCATGTACTGGGGAAATTCGTTATTGCGTACTTAGATGACATTCTCATTTATTCATGCGACCGTGATACTCATTTAGAGCATGTGAGGCAGGTGCTACAGCTACTCAAAGAAAATCAGCTCTATGCAAAACTTGAGAAATGTGTTTTTTTTTGGTTAAGGAGTTGCCTTTCTTGGGTTATATTGTGTCTGCTTCAGGGTTTAAAATGGATGCCGTTAAGGTGCAAGCGGTGCTGCATTGGGAACGGCCTGATAACCTAAAAGCACTCCATCGATTCCTTGGATTTTCTAATTATTATAGAAAATTTATCAAAGATTTTTCTACCATTGCTAAACCGCTTACTGACATGACAAAAAAGGGTACCACCGGAGGCTGCTGTGCGCGCATTCGAATTTCTTAAGAACAGTTTTGCTTCAGCCCCATTCTGGTGCAACCAGACGTATCAAAACCATTTACCGTGGAGGTCGATGCGTCTGAGGTTGGAGTGGGGGCGGTGCTGTCACAAGGCTCATCCTTGGGCGAGTTGCATCCATGCGCCTACTTTTCCAAGAAGCTGTCATCTGCCAAACGTAACTACGATATCGGCAACAGGGAGTTGTTGGCTATCAAGTTGGCTTTTGAGGAATGGCAACACTTCTTGGAGGGGGCGGTCCACCAGGTTACAGTTATCACCGACCATAAAAATCTGCTCTATTTAGAGTCAGCCAAGCGTCTGTCCCTCAGGCAGGCTCGCTGGGCATTGTTTTTCACGCGTTTCAACTTTTTGGTCACGTACCGCCGGGTTCTAAGAATACTAAGGCAGATGCTTTATCCAGGTGTTTTCCGAGGGGAGAACCTCGGGAAGATCCGGTACCCATCCTCCAAAAGGGTGTAGTGGTCTCGGCTCTCACGTCAGAGGTTGAGGCGGAGATTGCCAAGGCTCAGGAGGAAGTACCACCACAGCTTCCTGTTAACAAATCATTTGTACCGCTCCATCTTCGCCTAAAGGTGTTGGGTGAGCATCATGATGCTGTTCTGGCTGGCCATCCAGGGGTTAGGGGTACCTTGGAGTTGGTGTCGCGTCGGTTTTGGTGGCCCAAAATCCGACAGGATGTGGTCTCGTACGTATCAGCATGTACCACATGTGCTAGGGCTAAGACGCCTCACTCCCGTCCTGCTGGCTCATTACATCCTCTAGGGGTACCCAGTAGGCCATGGACGGAGATCTCCATGGATTTTATTACAGACCTACCTTCCTCTGCTGGGAACACGGTCATCTTGGTTTTTTGTTGATTGGTTCTCAAAGATATCGCACTTTGTGTCCTTGCCTTCGTTGCCTAATGCAAAGACTCTGGCTCAGGTTTTTGTGCAGGAGGTGGTCAGACTTCACGGGGTCCCGTCTGACATAGTGGTAGGGGTACTCAGTTTGTGGCGAAATTTTGGAAAGCTTTTTGCTCACGGCTGGGGATCAAGTTGTCGCATTCTTTGGTGTTTCATCCTCCGTCAAATGGTCAGACCGAGCGTATGAACCAGAATTTGGAGCAGTACTTACGCTGCTTTGTTTCTGACAACCAGGAGGAATGGTCGACGTTCCTTCCTTTGGCTGAGTTTGCCATTAACAGTCACCGCCAGGAATCGTCTGGGGAGTCCCCGTTCTTTTGTGTTTATGGGTACCATCCTCAATTTTTTACTCTGCGTCACGGTGGCTCTGCTGGCGTTCCTGAGGAGGACCAGCTAGGAGCACAACTGTCATCTGTTTGGAGGAGAGTGAAACAGCGCTTGCTGAGCATGGGTACTAGGTACAAACGAGTGGCTGACAGTAGACGTGTGCCAGGCCCGGACCTGAGTGTGGGTGATTGGGTGTGGTTGTCCACAAAAAAACATAAAGCTCAAAGTACCATCCCTGAAATTGGGTCCAAGGTTTATTGGTCCATTTAAGGTCGCCGACATCATTAACCCGGTAGCTTACCGATTGGAGCTTCCTACTTTATATAAAATACACAACGTGTTTCACAGATCTCTGTTAAAGAAGGTGGTGGGTTCCGTGGACACGGCGCCGATGCCACCTCCAGTCTTGAGACAGTTATGACACCCTGCACCACAAGAAATTATTGTTGTAAAATCCCTGCAATATCAAATAATGAGGGACTAAAGTGCTAGGGATGATTATGTGATTTGATGGCTCAGAGACATTTATACTGACATCATAAATCAGGAGTATGCAAAATTTGCACACATTTTCGACCATTGCCGGAACACATGTTCTCTATTGTTTATAATAGGATTGGGGGATGAGGTTTCCTTAGGTATAGGAATGATCTCTGTATAGATATCAGGGGATCCTTTAGAACTGTATCTTGGGTAGAAGGGTTAACATCCACTGCAGGATTTATCTAGGGAGCCTAGGGTAAGCCATCGTTGAGCGGGGGCGCCACAGCGCTCCCCCTAGGGTGCCAACCCCCTCAGCTAGGCAGGTATCAGTATAGATAACTTAATAGGATTCAGTAAAATCCTCCCCCAACCAGGGTTTTTCACCGTTTTTTTTCACTATTGTTTGCACTTTTGTTATTTTTTTCACGGTGATTGAGAGTGCCAGTAGCCACGGGACGGTGATATCTTTAGAGTTCTAATAAAAAATCGTGTTTTATGGGAAATATTTATGATTTGTGGTCATCAGCTACCATAGGTTACAAGTTAACATTTCCTACTCCTTTCCAGATACCAAAAAAGATATCTTTAGTGTACAGGTGGGCAATTCATTTTCCCCAAGCACCATATGAGAGCTTGTGACTGTTGTAGATGGCCAAACCAACAGCTGGAAATGTATTCTCCTCCATAGTCCCACCACACAGTACAATGTTCCCACCCAGCTTCTCAAACAGTATGATGTCCCCTTAAACAGTATAATGTCCCAGAATATCATTGTATCTCCACAAAGCTCATCATAGAGTTTGATGCCCCTACAAAGCAATGCAAGAAACAGCATGATGTTCCCACAAAACTAATTATAATGTCCCTTTACACAGTATGCTGTCCCCAAAATGCCACACATGCAGTATGATTTCGCCACACAGCCCCATGTACAATAATGAAATAATGACCCCACACAGCAGTCCCACAATAAAATGACCCCTCAAATAGTCCACATTGTATGATGTCACCAAAAAGCCTCCCAGACATTATTATATACGCACAAAGTTTCTCAAACAGTATGTTGTCCACGCTCACAGCCTCTCAAACTGTAATGTCCCCTAACATAGTATCAGGTCCCCACAAAGCCATAAATACACTATCAGGTCCCGACACAGTATGATGTCCACACACCAGTTTATTACAAAATATCATGTTCCCTCACAGTCCCCACACAGATATTATGTCTCCTCACAGCTCTCTAAATAGTGTTATAACCCCACACAGCCCGACCTACACACTAATATGACCCCACACAGCCCTTCAAATTACGTTCATTTCAGCGTCCCTATACAGAGCAGCAACCTACAGAGTATTATGTTTCTACATAGCTCTCCGTGCATTATTATGTCCCCACACAGCCTCCATACACAGCATTATGTCTCCACACAGCTCCCCATGGAATACTCTGACTGTTCGTGTCCAAGGACCATTCCGGAACATCCTATGGGCCACATTTGTCCTGCAGGCTGCACTTTGCCTAGGGCTGTTTTGGAGTAAACTTTTGTATCATGAACTACTGTAGAATTTTTAGATTTAATAGTAACATCTCCAAGGAGTTTGTATGTTCTCTCCGTGTTTGTGTGGGTTTCCTCCTGGTACTCCAGTTTCCTCCCACATTCCAAAGACATACTGATAGGGAATCTGGATTGTGAGCCCCATCGGCGACAGTGATGATAATACATGCAAACTGTAAAGCGCTGCGGAATATGTTGGCGCTATATAAAAAATAAAGATTAACATTAACATTCCTTTATTTTTCAGGGTGATGAAGTATTGACTGTCATCAAAGCCAAGGCACAGTGGCCAGCTTGGCAACCCTTAAATGTGTAAGTGTGAAAAAAACATGTTTCTCTTTAATTTTAAGTGCTTTCTAATTTCAGTGCTGACATGTGTGACACCTGCTTTATCCCAGAGATAAAGTGATGAACTGTGTAACCCAGAGGTGGCTCACTCTAACAAATCACTGCTAACATGTACATCAGATGTTTTACTTCTAAAAAATGTTGAAATTTGGCCCAACTATATTGTAGCTATATTTTAGCCTAAAGTGCAGCACATGTCACAAACATATATACAGTGGTGTAAAAAAAAGTGTTTGCACCCTTCCTGCTTTTCTATTCTTTTGCATATTTGACACACTTAAATGTTTTAGATATAAAAAAAAAATTACCGTAATATTAGGCAACACAAATAAGCACAAAATGCAGTTTTGAAATTAAGGTATTTATTATTAAGAGAAAAAGAGATCCAAACCTACAGAGCCCTGTGTGAAAAAGTGACTTGGTGGGCTGCTATAACTTGGTGGGCCACCCTTAGCAGCAACAACTTCAATCAAGCATTTGTGATAACTGACAATGAGACTTTTACAATGTTCTGGAGGAATTTTGGCCCACACTCACCTCTGAGGAATTGTTGTAATTCAGCCACACTGGAGGGTTTCCAAGTATGAACTGCCTTTTTAAGGTCATGGCACAGCATCTCAATCAAATTAAGGTCAATAGTTTGACAAGTCCTCTCCAAAGTTTCAATTTAGTTTTTCTTAAGCCATTCAGAGGTGGACTTGCTGGTGTGTTTTGGATCATTATCCTGCTGCTTAACCCAAGTACGCTGCAGCTTGAGGTCACAAAACAAGTGCCAGACATTCTCTTTTAGAATTTTTTGGTAGACAGCGGAATTTATGGTTCAATTTACCACAGCAAGTCTTCCGGGCCCTGAAGAAGCAAAACAGACCCAGACATCACACTACCACCATATTTTACCAATAGTATGATGTCCCTTTTGTGAAATGCTGTGTTACTTCTATGCCTGATGTAATGGGACATACACCTTCCAAAAAAGTTCAACATTTGACTCGTCAATCAGAGTATTCTCCCAAAAATCTTGAGGATCATCAAGATGCTTTCTCATAAAAGTGAAAAAACTGAAACAAGTCATTATGTTCTTATAGCACAACAGTGGTTTTCGTCTTGGGACTTGCTGTCTATTTTGCCCACTCTCTTTCTTATGGTAAAGTCATAAACACTGACCTTAACTGAGGCAAGTGAGGCCTGCAGTTCTACAGATGTTTTTGTGGGGTCTTTTGTGACCTCTTCGAAGAGTTGTCGCTGCCCTCTTGGGTAGAGGTGGACAAACACCTGGATGTTCGGGTCTGGTGGGTTCGGTCGAACAGTTACAAAAAGTTCCTGTTTGGGTACCAGAACAGTACCCGGAGCCAAACCCAGAACCCATTCACTTGAATGAGGGGGCAGCCGACCCCTACTGCTGCTAATAACAGTGAGAGTAGGCAGCTGATGGGAGTATTCATCAGCCAGTGCCTGCACTATACATAAATTTGTTTAAAAATGGCGTGGGTTCCCCTATATTTTCGATAACTAACTGGCAAAACTCACAGCTGGGGCTGCAACACTCATCTGTCAGCTTTAGCAAGGCTAGTTATCAAGAATGGAGGGATTCCCACACCGTATTTTTTAATAATTCAAATAAATAATTTTTAAAAAACATATACAGAAAAAAAGCACACTTGCGCTCCTAGACTAAAATATATATGTTGGTAGCCGCAAGTGAAGGTGCAGGCTCGGTGCAAATCCTGCTAAATACACTATTATTAATAAAAAACCAAAGGGACTATCACTGCGCTTTCTCTCAGAGGCTCACAGATAATGAATGTCAAACTGATTGTTGAATGTAGAACACTGTAAGAAAAGCTGCGGTGCACTGCAATATGCTAGTGAGTGACCGTATGTGCAGCCACTTACTTGATGTTACTTGGCGGCGGAGCTTCTGGCCGGAGCACGCCACTATTCTTTCTGCCTTCACTCATCACCGCCTGTGATCCTGTACACCTACGCACGATACCAGCAACTCTGCTTTTGATCTATACAAGTAAGTAGCTGCACACACTGTCACTCACTAGCATATTGCAATGCACCACAGCTTTTTGTTACAGTGTTCCATATTGTACAATCAGTTTGACATTCATTATCTGTGAGCCTCTGAGAGTAAGCGCAGTGATAACCCCTTAGGTTTTCTTTAATATTTTTTTTTTAAAAACGGCGTAGGTACCCCTCTATTCTTGATAACCTGCTTTGATGAAAGTTGGGGGTTGCAGCCCTGAGCTCTGAGTTTTGCCTGGCTAGTTATTAAAAATGCAGGAATACCCACAACATTTTCTATTTTAAATTATTTATTTACAGCTCAGTCGGCAGCTGATGAATACTCCACTCAGCCGTGCTTGCTCTCACTGTTATTTGCGGCAGCAGGCATTGGTTGATGGGAGCAGTAGTCACATCAGCCCACACCAATGAGTGGAGGTAAACTTTATACCTTCGATCATAGCGGCAGCCTCACGCTGTCTTTTGACAGCTTGTGAACACGGCTATCTGAACAGGGGTGATGATTTTACCACCGATCAGAAGCGGTGTGTGCTGCACTTTCATGAACATGACAGTGGGACAAACACCCGGTGTTTGGGGGGCCGAACCTGGACAGTGACACAGACTTTCTGGTGAAGTCCGTGTTAGGTGCCCGTGCATGTACAGTAGGTATTCGGTATGGACGCCGGACCTTGCTGTTCTGATTCACCCATCTTTACTCTTAGGTAATTTAGGTCGGCCAGTCACTCCTGGAAAGGTTCATCACTGTCCCAAAGCTCTAGAAATGACTTTATAACTTTTTCCACACTGATTGACTTTAATTGTTTTGTTTCTCATTTGTTCCAGAATTTTTTCGGAATGCTGTATGATGTCTAGCTTTTGATGACCTATAAGGGTCATGTTCAGGATTACATTACATTACATTTTTTCGGAATGCTGTATGATGTCTAGCTTTTGATGACCTATAATGGTCATGTTCAGGATTACATCCGGTTTAGCTGCGGATTGAATGCTGTGTACAACCGCAGCGCTCAACCTGCAGCGTCCAGATATTACAGTGAGATAGTGGAGGGGATTTTATAAAATCCCGCCTCCACTATGCGTGCGGACACGCACCCGGCAGGCCTGTGTTTACCGACATGTGGCGCATATTTATTGATTGCAGCATGTCTGTTTACCTTGCGGCGACGTTCTGTCGCCGCAAGGAAAATCACAGGGCCCTATGAATGGGGTGCGGAGATTCCGGATGTGTGCAATGAACACATGCGCTTTGGGCGGAGAGAGTTTTCTGCTCCGTCCAAAGTGCCGTCATTACGGACGGTGGACACATACCCTTAGTCTACTTCACTTTGTGAAGCTGGTCCTATTTAAGTGATTTTTTGATTGAAAATAGGTGTAGCAGTAATCAGTAGAGTTGAGCGACTTTTACTTTTTTAGGATCGAGTCGGGTTTCGCGAAACCCGACTTTGTCAAAAGTTGGGTGAAATCGGCCAATTATTGTGAAAATTCGGGGATCGACCAAAACACGAAACCCAATGTAACTCAATGGGGAATCAAAGTCGGCAGTGAGTGGAGGACAGGAAAACACCTACAGTGCACATTTTAATGTCAAAAACATCCATTCTTGTTACTTAAGCTTGTCAATCTTAATTTACCTTATAATAATAATAGTTAATCATTGAAAATTGGGGGTCATTTGGCTAAAGTTGTGGGGGGATAGGGCTGGTTCAAGTTTTTCGTGGGCCCAGGAAGCGCAGACTATGTCACGGCGGTGGAGCAGGGAGAGGTAAATATTTCAACTTTGCAAGTGCTGTGATCCTGAGCAAGCAGGGAGGGGGGGCAACTCGTTCACATTGGCACTGGCACAGGGCCTCTCAAAGTATGGCGGTGTGTTTGACGGTAGGGGCGCCTCCCACCGGCAGAGACACTTTTGCGTACTATGAGGGGCCCTGTGCCAGTGACATCGCCAAAGAGTATGCTCCCCGACCTGATGAAGGAACATGCACTTTCATCTGCACCTTCCTCTTTGTCCCCGTGTAAGGTGGTATAATATGCTGGAAGGGAAACCTGACTTTCAGCAGGGTCAGATTCTGGCTGTGTAGAGTGCAAGGGGAATGGAGTGGTCTGGGTCAATGTACCAGCAGACTCATCTAGCAGTGGCTGGGCAATGGGCAGGATGAGGAGGAAACACCGATATAGGCCTAAATAAAAAAAGTAGGCTAAATGCAGTTCAAAATTGGTAACGGGACTAAACAGGCAGCATTGCTTTGTTCAGTGGAGGACAACTGTAATGAGTGGCAGACACAGTTAGTAGGCCTAAAATAAAAAAGTAGGCTAAATGCAGTTGAAAACTGGTAACAGGAGTAAACAGGTGGCACTGCTTTGTTCAGTGGAGGAGAACAAGAAACAGCAGCAGACATCGTTAGTAGGCCCAGCCAAACAAGTAGGCCAAATGCAGTGTAACATCCTAGCCAGGATCAAAATTGAAGCTCAGTTTTGTTCAGTGGAGGAGAAAGGCAAGGAGCGGCTGACACCGTTAGTAGGCATAACCAAACTAGTAGGCCAAATGCAGTGTAATATCCTAACCAACCTGAATGAAAATTGAAGCTCAGCTTTGTTTAGTGGAGGAGAAAGGCAAGGAGCGGCAGACACAGTTAGTAGGCGTAACCAAACCAGTAGGCCAAATGCAGTGTAATATCCTAACCAGGATGAAAATTGAAGCTCAGCTTTGTTCAGTGGAGGAGAAAGGCAAGGAGCGGCAGACACCGTTAGTAGGTGTAACCAAACCAGTTGGCCAAATGCAGTGTAATATCCTAACCAGGATGAAAATTAAAGCTCAGCTTTGTTCAGTGGAGGAGAAAGGCAAGCAGTGGCAGACACCGTTAGTAGGCGTAACCAAACCAGTATGTCAAATGCAGTGTAATATCAGACACCAGATGAAAATTGAGGCTCAGCTTTATTCAGTGGAGAACACCAAGCAGCAGCACACACCATTTGTAGGCCCAACTAAAGAAGTAGGCCAAATGCTGTTTAATATCTGACACCGTATGAAAATTGAGGCTCAGCTTTATTCAGTGGAGGACAACTGTAATGGGAGGCAGACACAGTTAGTAGGCCTAAATATGTAAGTAGGCAAAATGCAGTTCAAAATTGGTAAGTGGAGTACACAGGCAGCATAGCTGTTCAGGGGAAGGCAACTGTAATAAGTGGCTCAGACAGACAGAGTAGGCCTAAAATAAAAAAGGTGGCTAATTGCAGTTCAAAATTGGTAAGTGGAGTACACAGGCGGCATAGCGTGGTTCAGTGGAGGAGGACAAGTGTAATTAGTGGCTGACACACAGAGTAGGCCTAAAGTAAAAAAGAAGGCTATATTCAGTTCACAATTGGTAAGATGAGTACACAGGCGGCATAGCTGGGTTCAGCAGTGGAGGACAACTGTTGTGAGAGTCTGACACAGTTACTAGGCCCAAATAAGTAAGTAGGCTAAATGCTGTTCTAAATTGGTAAGAGGAGTACACAGGCAGCATAACTTGGTTCAGCGGAGGACAACTGTAATAAGTGGCTCAGACAGACAAAGTAGGCCTAAAATATAAAAAGTAGGCTAATGTCAGTTCAAAATTTGTTTGAGTAGTACACAGGAGGCATAGCTTTGTTCAGCGAAGGACAGTTGTAATGTGTGGTGCAGACAGTCAGACAGACAGAGGCCTAAAATAAAAAAGGTGCCTACATGCAGTTCAAAACTGCTAGCAGAACTAACCAGGCGGCCTAGCTTTTTTCAGCGGGGGACAGTTGTAATGTGTGGCGCAGACAGACAGAGGCCTAAAATAAGAAAAGGTGGCTAAATGCAGTTCAAAACTGCTAGCAGGACTAACCAAGCGGCCTAGATTTTTTCAGGGGGGGGACAGTTGTAATGTGTGGCGCAGACACAGACAGACAGAGGCCTAACAAAAAAAGGTGGCTAAATGCAGTTCAAAACTGCTAGCAGGAATAACCAGGCGGCCTAGCTTTTTTCAGCGGGGGACAGTTGTAATGTGTGGTGCAGACAGACAGACAGAGGCCTAACATAAAAAAGGTGGCTTCATGCAGTTCAAAACTGCTAGCAGGAAAAACCAGGCGGCCTAGCTTGTTTCAGCGGGGGACAGTTGTAATGTGTGGCGCAGACAGACAGACAGAGGCCTAACACAAAAAAGGTGGTTTCATGCAGTTCAAAACTGCTAGCAGGACTAACCAGGCGGCATAGCTTTTTTCAGCGGGGAACAGTCGTAATGTGTGGCGAAGACAGACAGACAGACAGAGGTCGAACATAAAAAAGGTGGCTAAATGCAGTTCAAAACTGCTAGCAGGACTAACCAGGCGGCCTAGCTTTTTTAAGCGGGGGACAGTTGTAATGTGTGGGGCAGACAGACAGAGAGACAGACAGAGGCCTAACATAAAAAAGGTGGCTAAATGCAGTTCAAAACTGCTAGCAGGACTAACCTGGCGGCCTAGCTTTTTTAAGCGGGGGACAGTTGTAATGTGTGGCGCAGACAGACAGAGGCCTAAAATAAGAAAAGATGGCTAAATGCAGTTCAAAACTGATAGCAGGACTAACCAGGCGGCCTAGCTTTTTCAGCGGGGGACAGTTGTAATGTGTGGCGCAGACACATAGACAGACAGAGGCCTAACATAAAAAAAGGTGGCTAAATGCAGTTCAAAACTGCTAGCAGGAATAACCTGGCGGCCTAGCTTTTTTTCAGCGGGGGACAGTTGTAATGTGTGGTGCAGACAGACAGACAGACAGAGACCTAACATAAAAAAAGGTGGCTAAATGCAGTTCAAAACTGCTCGCAGGACTAACCAGGCGACCTAGCTTTTTTCAGCGGGGACAGTTGTAATGTGTGGCGCAGACAGACAGACAGAGGCTTAACATAAAAAAAGGTGGCTTCATGCAGTTCATAACTGCTAGAAGGAATAACCAGGTGGCCTAGCTTGTTTCAGCGGGGGACAGTTATAATGTGTGGCACAGACAGACAGACAGAGGCCTAACATAAAAAGGTGGCTAAATGCAGTTCAAAACTGCTAGCAGGACTAATCAGGCGGCCTAGCTTTTTTCAGCGGGGGACAGTTGTAATGTATGGCGCAGACAGACAGACAGACAGGGACCAAACATAAAAAAGGTGGCTTCATGCAGTTCATAACTGCTAGCAGGAATAACCAGGCGGCCTAGCTTGTTTCAGCGGGGGACAGTTGTAATGTGTGGCACAGACAGACACACAGACAGAGGCCTAACATAAAAAAGGTGGCTAAATGCAGTTCAAAACTGCTAGCAGGACTAACCAGGCGGCCTAGCTTTTTTCAGCGGGGGACAGTTGTAATGTGTGGCGCAGACAGACAGACAGACAGAGGCCTAGCATAAAAAAGGTGGCTATATACAGTTCAAAACTGCTAGCAGGACTATCCAGGCGGCCTAGCTTTTTTCAGCGGGGGACAGTTGTAATGTGTGGCGCAGACAGACAGAGGCCTAACATAAAAAAGGTGGCGTCATGCAGTTCAAAACTGCTAGCAGGAATAACCAGGCGGCCTAGCTTTTTTCAGCGGGGGCAGTTCTAATGTGTGGCACAGGCAGAGAGAGGCCTAACATAAAAAAGGAGGCTAAATGCAGTTCTAAACTGCTAGCAGGACTAACCAAGCGGCCAAGCTTTTTTTAGCGAGGGGCAGTTGTAATGTGTGGCACAGACAGACAGACAGAGGCCTAACATAAAAAGGTGGGTTCATGCAGTTTAAAACTGCTAGCAGGACTAACCAGGCGGCCTAGCTTTTTTCAGCGGGGGACAGTTGTAATGTGTGGCGCAGACAGACAGAGAGACAGACTGAGGCCTAACATAAAAAAAGGTGGCTAAATGCAGTTCAAAACTGCTAGCAGGAATAACCCGGCGGCCTAGCTTTTTTCATGGGGGACAGTTGTAATGTGTGGCGCAGACAGACAGAGAGACAGACTGAGGCCTAACATAAAAAAAGGTGGCTAAATGCAGTTCAAAACTGCTAGCAGGAATGACCCGGCGGCCTAGCTTTTTTAAGCGGGGGACAGTTGTAATGTGTGGCGCAGACAGACAGAGGCCTAAAATAATAAACGGTGGCTCAATGCAGTTCAAAACTGCTAGCAGGACTAACCAGGCGGCCTAGCTTTTTTCAGCAGGGGACAGTTGTAATGTGTGGCGCACACAGATAGACAGACAGAGGCATAACATAAAAAAGGTGGCTTCATGTAGTTCAAAACTGCTAGCAGGACTAACCAGGCGGCCTTTTTTTTTCAGCGGGGAACAGTTGTAATGTGTGACGCAAACAGACAGACAGAGGCCTAACATAAAAAAGGTGGCTAAGTCTAGTTCCAAATTGCTAGCAGGACTAACCAGGCTGCCTAGCTTGTTTCAGCGGGGTTATACACATGGAAAGAAGGAATCAATATCACCATTACACACTGAACGGTAAACCACTGGGTAAATCTGACAGGGAGAAGGACTTGAGGATCCTAGTTAATGATAAACTTACCTGGAGCAGCCAGTGCCAGGCAGCATCTGCCAAGGTAAACAGGATCATGGGGTGCATTAAAAGAGGTCTGGATGCACATGATGAGAGCATTACACTGCCTCTGTACAAATCCCTAGTTAGACCGCACATGGAGTACTGTGTCCAGTTTTGGGCACCGGTGCTCAGGAAGGATATAATGGAACTAGAGAGAGTACAAAAGAGGGCAACAAAATTAATAAAGGGAATGGGAGAACTACAATACCCAGATAGATTAGCGAAATTAGGATTATTTAGTCTAGAAAAAAGACGACTGAGGGGCGATCTAATAACCATGTATAAGTATATAAGGGGACAATACAAATATCTCGCTGAGGATCTGTTTATACCAAGGAAGGTACGGGCACAAGGGGGCATTCTTTGTGTCTGGAAGAGAGAAGGTTTTTCCACCAACATAGAAGAGGATTCTTTACTGTTAGGGCAGTGAGAATCTGGAATTGCTTGCCTTAGGAGGTGGTGATGGCGAACTCAGTCGAGGGGTTCAAGAGAGGCCTGGATGTCTTCCTGGAGCTGAACAATATTGTATCATTCAATTATTAGGTTCTGTAGAAGGACGTAGATCTGGGGATTTATTATGATGGAATATAGGCTGAACTGGATGGACAAATGTCTTTTTTCGGCTTTACTGACTATGTTACTATGTTAATGTGTGACGCAGACAGACAGACAGAGGTCTAACATAAAAAGGTGGCTAAATGCAATTCAAAACTGCCAGCAGGACTAACCAGGCGGCCTAACTTTTTTTCAGCAGGGGACAGTTGTAATGTGTGGCACAGACAGACAGGGGCCCAACATAAAAAAGGTGGCTTCATGCAGTTCAAAACTGCTAGCAGGAATAACCAGGCGGCCTAGCTTGTTTCAGCGGGAGACAGTTGTAATGTGTGGCGCAGACAGATAGACAGACAGATAGAGGCATAACATAAAAAAGGTGGCTAAATGCAGTTCAAAACTGCTAGCAGGACTAACCAGGCGACCTAGCTTTTTTCAGCGGGGGACAGTTGTAACGTGTGGCGCAGACAGACAGACAGACGCCTAACATAAAAAAGGTGGCTTCATGCAGTTCAAACCTGCTAGCAGGAATAACCAGGCGGCCTAACTTTTTTTCAGCAGGGGACAGTTGTAATGTGTGGCACAGACAGACAGGGGCCCAACATAAAAAAGGTGGCTTCATGCAGTTCAAAACTGCTAGCAGGAATAACCAGGCGGCCTAGCTTGTTTCAGCGGGAGACAGTTGTAATGTGTGGCGCAGACAGATAGACAGACAGATAGAGGCATAACATAAAAAAGGTGGCTAAATGCAGTTCAAAACTGCTAGCAGGACTAACCAGGCGACCTAGCTTTTTTCAGCGGGGGACAGTTGTAACGTGTGGCGCAGACAGACAGACAGACGCCTAACATAAAAAAGGTGGCTTCATGCAGTTCAAACCTGCTAGCAGGACTAACCAGGCGGCCTAGCTTTTTTCAGCAGGGGACAGTTGTAATGTGTGGCGCACACAGATAGACAGACAGAGGCATAACATAAAAAAGGTGGCTTCATGTAGTTCAAAACTGCTAGCAGGACTAACCAGGCGGCCTTTTTTTTTCAGCGGGGAACAGTTGTAATGTGTGACGCAAACAGACAGACAGAGGCCTAACATAAAAAAGGTGGCTAAGTCTAGTTCCAAATTGCTAGCAGGACTAACCAGGCTGCCTAGCTTGTTTCAGCGGGGTTATACACATGGGAAGAAGGAATCAATATCACCATTACACACTGAACGGTAAACCACTGGGTAAATCTGACAGGGAGAAGGACTTGAGGATCCTAGTTAATGATAAACTTACCTGGAGCAGCCAGTGCCAGGCAGCATCTGCCAAGGCAAACAGGATCATGGGGTGCATTAAAAGAGGTCTGGATGCACATGATGAGAGCATTACACTGCCTCTGTACAAATCCCTAGTTAGACCGCACATGGAGTACTGTGTCCAGTTTTGGGCACCGGTGCTCAGGAAGGATATAATGGAACTAGAGAGAGTACAAAAGAGGGCAACAAAATTAATAAAGGGAATGGGAGAACTACAATACCCAGATAGATTAGCGAAATTAGGATTATTTAGTCTAGAAAAAAGACGACTGAGGGGCGATCTAATAACCATGTATAAGTATATAAGGGGACAATACAAATATCTCGCTGAGGATCTGTTTATACCAAGGAAGGTACGGGCACAAGGGGGCATTCTTTGTGTCTGGAAGAGAGAAGGTTTTTCCACCAACATAGAAGAGGATTCTTTACTGTTAGGGCAGTGAGAATCTGGAATTGCTTGCCTTAGGAGGTGGTGATGGCGAACTCAGTCGAGGGGTTCAAGAGAGGCCTGGATGTCTTCCTGGAGCTGAACAATATTGTATCATTCAATTATTAGGTTCTGTAGAAGGACGTAGATCTGGGGATTTATTATGATGGAATATAGGCTGAACTGGATGGACAAATGTCTTTTTTCGGCTTTACTGACTATGTTACTATGTTAATGTGTGACGCAGACAGACAGACAGAGGTCTAACATAAAAAGGTGGCTAAATGCAATTCAAAACTGCCAGCAGGACTAACCAGGCGGCCTAACTTTTTTTCAGCAGGGGACAGTTGTAATGTGTGGCACAGACAGACAGGGGCCCAACATAAAAAAGGTGGCTTCATGCAGTTCAAAACTGCTAGCAGGAATAACCAGGCGGCCTAGCTTGTTTCAGCGGGAGACAGTTGTAATGTGTGGCGCAGACAGATAGACAGACAGATAGAGGCATAACATAAAAAAGGTGGCTAAATGCAGTTCAAAACTGCTAGCAGGACTAACCAGGCGACCTAGCTTTTTTCAGCGGGGGACAGTTGTAACGTGTGGCGCAGACAGACAGACAGACGCCTAACATAAAAAAGGTGGCTTCATGCAGTTCAAACCTGCTAGCAGGAATAACCAGGCGGCCTAGCTTGTTTCAGCGGGGGACAGTTGTAATGTGTGGCGCAGACAGACAGACAGACAGAGGCCTAACATAAAAAAGGTGGCTAAATGCAGTTCAAAACTGCTAGCAGGACTAACCAGGCGGCCTAGCTTTTTTCTGTGGGGGACACTTCTAATGTGTGGCGCAGACTGACAGATAGACAGAGGCCTAACATAAAAAAGTGGCTAAATGCAGTTCAAAACTGCTAGCAGGACTAACCAGGCAGCCTAGTTTTTTCAGTGGGGGACAGTTGTAATGTGTGGCGCAAACAGACAGACAGACAGAGGCCTAAAATATAAAAAAGGTGGCTAAATGCAGTTCAAAACTGCTAGCAGGACTAACCAGGCGGCCTACCTTTGTTCAGCGTGGGAGGACAACTGTTATGAGAGGCTGACACCTACTAGGCACCAATAAGTAAGTAGGCTACATACAGTTCACAATTGATTACAGGATTACACAGGTGGCATAGCTTTGTTCAGCTGAGGACAACTGTTATAAGTGGCTGACACAGTTAGTAGGCCAAAATACTAAAGTGGGCTAAATGTCTGCCAAGGAATTGTTCATAAATAAACTGGTGGCATAGCGTGGTACTGGAGTGGGCTCCTCTGCAGAGTTGCAGACAGTGGTAGTTGGCACAAAGTATTAAGGGGTCTAAATGGAGGCCAGGGCCCCTGTATATTTTTATTATCATCTATCATTTAAACAAATTTGTATTGGCAGTGCCATTGAAGGATTTAACAGCGCAGACTACACAGTGGTGGAGCAGGGATGGGCAAGTTTTGAAAGTGGTAGATCACTGTTCGAGCTGAGGGGGGAACACTCTCTCATGGGCGGCGGTACAGGCACAGGGCCCCTCATATTACGACGATGTGTCTGACATTGGTTGTGCACCACCACCGTCAGATACACTTCATTGTACTATGAGGGACCCTGTGCCAGTGGCGTCGCCCCAGAGTGGGCAAACCCACCTGTCCAGGCAAACAGCACTTGCACGGGTGCTTGCGCCAAGTTGAGAACACGGCCCTATGGGGGGAGTCAGCCCATTTAGGGAGGTATAAAAATGGCCTATGGTGGACATTCGGCACCTGCAAATGGCGGAATTGGAGCAGTCAGTAAGAGGAGGCCAAAAACAAGACATTTTCCTGGCAAGCTACGTGTCAGCAGGGGAAGGTGGGGCAAAATAATTTGAAATCCATTATTGGTTCATTTTAATGAAGGTTAGATCTTCAACATTTCGGGGAGCCAGATGTGTCCTTTTTTCGGTCAGTATTGATCCAGCAGCACTGAAGACTCTTTCTGATAGCACACTAGCAGCTGGGCAAGCGAGCTCCTGTAATGTATATTCTGCCAATTCGGGCCAGGTGTGTAGTTTAGATCAGGGGTCCCCAACTCCAGTCCTCAAGGCCCACCAACATGTCATGTTTTCAGGATTTCCTTAGTCTTGCCCAGGTAATAATTGCATCACCTGTGCAATGCAAAGGAAATCCTGAAAACATGACCTGTTGGTGGGCCTTGAGGACTGGAGTTGGGGACCTCTGGTTTAGATGCCCAGTAATCAAAGGGGAATGACCTGTGAGGGAGAACATCGATAATGGTGGAAAAATAGTTGGTAACCATACTGGACAAATGTTGTCTCCTGTCACTTTGAATCTATGCAGCAGTAGCTGTTGTGTCTGCAGTCATTGTGAAATCACTCCACAACCTGGTCATAAATCCCCTCTGCCCAACGCCACTTTGGCTTTGTGCACCTCTAAGACCTCTGCCATGTTGCCCCCTACGGCTCGTGTGAGAACCATCACTGCCGCTGTGTGTTGGGAATGCCTGAACCAAACTGTCTACAAGAGTTGCTTGTTTGGTAGCCAATATTTGCTCAAGGTTCTCATGTGGCATGATATTTTGTAATTTTCCTTTGTATCGTGGATTCAGGAGGCAGGCCAACCAGTGATCATCATCGGTCATCAGTTTGATAATGCCGGGGTCCCGTTTTAGAATACGCAAGGCATACTCTGCCATGTGGGCCAATGTTCCAGGTGTCAATTCACTGCTTGTGCTGGGTTGAGGAGCACTTTCTTGAAAATCTACATCACTTGTGGCCCGCAAAAACCCTGTACCTGACCTTGCAATTCCACCAGTTTCTATTGTCCCCTGAGAAGCATCCTCCTCCCATAAATAGTCATCCCCATCATCATCCTCCTCCTCCTCCTCTTCATCCGCCACCACATCCCGGATACTTCCCTGAGCAGACAATGGCTGACTGTCATCAAGGCTTCCCTCCTCCTCGGCCGCAGACGCCTGCTCCTTGATGTGTGTCAAACCTTGCATCAGCAGACGCATTAGTTGGATGCTCATGCTTATGATGGCGTCTTCTGCACTGACCATCTGTGTGCATTCCTCAAAACACAGAAGGACTTGACAGAGGTGTTAGAGCTTTGACCACTGCACACTAGACAACTCTATATCTGCCATCCAACTGCATGTGTATCCTCCCACAAATACATGACAACACGCCTCTGTTCGCACAGCCTCTGAAGTATGTGCAGTGTGGAGTTCCACCTTGTTGCAACATCGATTATTAGACGGTGCTAGGGAAGATTCAGCGATCTCTGATGGTTCAGCATACGGCTGGAGTGTACGGGCGACCGGCGGATGTTCGAGCAAAGTCTGCACACCTTCAGGAGCAGGGATGGTAAATTAGGGTAATTTTTGAGGAAGCACTGCACCACCAGGTTCAAGGTGTGAGCCAGGCAAGGTATGTGTTTCAGTTCTGAAAGGACTATGGCAGCCATAAAATTCCTTCTGTTATCACCGACTACCTTGCCTGCCTCAAGATGTACACTGCCCAGCCATGACTCAGTTTCTTGCTGCAAGTACTCGGCCAGTACTTCCGCGGTGTGTCTGTTGTCGCCCAAACACTTCATTTGCAGCACAGCCTGCTTACGCTTACCACAAGCTGTTCGATAATGGGACACCTTGGGTGCAAAAGTGGCAGCAGCGAATGGAGTGGCCGTGTGACTGCTTTCTGTTAACGAGCTTTCGCTTCTGGAGGAGGAGGGGGGCAAACGCCTACAGCCAACTGTTTCCTAGACCGTGGGCTAGGCAGAACTGTGCCACTATGGCTGTCCCCTGTGGACCCTGCATCCACCACATTAACCCAGTGTGCCATGATGGACACGTAACGTCCCTGGCCATGCCTACTGGTCCATGCGTCTGTTGTGTGGTGCGCCTTTCTCCTGACCGATTGCCTCACCGCATGGACAATGCGTTCTTTTACATGTTGGTGTAGTGCTGGGATGGATTTTCTCGCAAAGAAGTGTCGACTGGGTAAGTCATAGTGTGGTACTGCATAGGCCATCAGGCCTTTGAAGGCTAAGCTTTCAACCAATCGGTAGGGCATCATCTCTAACGAGATTAGTCGAGCTATGTAGCCGTTCAAACCCTGTGTACTCGGATGAGAGGAAGAGTACTTTCTTTTCCTATCGAGAGTCTCTTGTAGGCTGAGCTGGACTGGAGAGCTGCATATGGTGGAACTAGCGGGGGTGGTGGTGAACATGGCAGAATGAGAGAGACTTGGTGATGGTATTCTTGATGTGGGCCTACCTACAGTGTTTCTAACCAAGAACCTTGTGATTCCCTGACTGCTTTGGCCTTGCGACAATACTTCCACATTTGCTACTGGTGGTGTCATAACTGGTGGGCTTCCAGTGAGGGAAGCAATGTTGTGTTGCTGACTAATAATCTGACTAGCTTCAATATGAGCAGGTGCACCAACGGTACAGGACGTTTGGTAGTTAGTCCATGCTTCCCAGTGCCTGCTGTTTAAATGTCTACGCATGCACGTTGTATTTAAATTTTAATCATTCTTCCCTCTGCTAAAGGTCTTGGAGCATTTCTTACATATAACTTTGGACTGATCATTTGGATCTTGGTGAAAAAATTGCCACACTGCACTTCGTCCTACTATGGAATACCCTTTCAGGCTTTGCACGCTGTGCTACTGTCCCTGGATGGCCACGCTGTCCTACACCTGTTGTGGTTTTTGACACACGTTTTTGGCCTGATACGGGCCTGCCAGATGACAGCTTTTGCGATGTAGATGGCTGTTGCAGATCATCCTCCTCCGCTTCTGAGCTACTGGCAGCTGCACCCTCTTCCCCCAATGGCTGCCAATCTCGGTCAACAACTGGGTCTTCTATCACCTCCTCTTCAGTGTCATGTGCACCGTCCTCTGTGTCACCGTGTAAGGTGCTATAGCGTTCGGGACTGGGCACCATAGTCTCATCAGGGTCAGATTCTGGCTCAGTACACTGCTAGGGCAATGTAGTGATCTGAGTCAATGGAACAGCATAATAATCTAGCTGTGGCTGTGCATCTGTGCACTCCATGTCCAATTCATCTTGTAATGGGCTTTTAACAATTTCCTT